>NC_084647.1:6379917-6479917 GCF_019802595.1 Syngnathoides biaculeatus
ACTCCCCGCGTCCCTCGTGAGGATAAGCGGGTAAGAAAATGGATGGATAGATGGATATTGTGCATGACTACTCTATGTTTAAACGTTTAGACGGTGCTTAAGAGTGTAGAACATGTTTGAAAAAAAGATGGTTAGTAGAAATCCATCCATCCAATTTTCTTTGCCGCTTATCCTCACGAGGGTCGCAGGGAGCGCTGGAGTTTATCCCGGCTGTCAACAGGCGGGAGGCAGGCTACACCCTGAACTGGTCACCAGGGCACATAGAGACAAACAGCAGCACTCAGAATCACATCTAGGGGCAATTTAGAGTGTCCAATTCATGTTGCATGTTTTTGGGATGTCGGGGGAAACCGGAGTGCCCGGAGAAAACCCACGCAGGCACGGGGAGAACATGCAAACTCCACACAGGCGGGGCCGGGATCGAACCCGGCTCCTCAGAACTGTGAGGCCAACGCTTTACCAGCTGTATAAATGAAACTAAAAAGTGATCGCGACTTTGCGGATTTCCCCTACTGCAGGGGTGGTCTGAAACCTCACGCCGCGCAATAAACGAGGGATCACTTTATTCACTTATTTTGAAAAGAGATTTAAGTATTGAAAACAGACAAAGTCATGGTGCAACTTTTTTTTGCCGGCTAAGCAGAACTGAGAAACGGACTTTCAAAGAAACCGAGTCAGGAGAACCGCCTGGGCGCGAAAGGCCGAAAGTTAGTCGGAGATCACGTGCCGCCGAGAACTGGGTCTTGTGACATAACGTTAAGAGGCCCGCGTTCGGACGGCCGCGGGACGAGCAATCCAGTTCGTCGCTGCGGAAACCGGCTGAGACCAGAGAAAAGAATCTGAAACGTTCTGAAAATGTGCACGTGTGCGCAATCGAAAACTGGGTTTGGTTTTTGACACGCTGCTGAAGAAAATTCTGATCGCAGCTCAAGAGAAAGATAAACACGCCCCTTTTTTCTCTGCGGAGCCTGGACCAAGTCAGGCCCTCGGGTCACGAGACGAATTTCCCCACAAAATAAAAACATTAACATGCAAATATGCTGTATTTATGTATTTATTGTACGATAGATCAGAACAAATCAACAAGTGCATTCAACTTTTATTCGAAAACCACGTAGCTGATCAAACTTTTTGCAGATTAAAGCCAATTATGAGGGGGCGGGGTTACGTTTATTGCCCCTTCAAAATCGATTGATAGAATGTTTTCAGTAATTCTATGAAAAAATATGAATTTGTATCCAGTAGCAGTAGGAGTGTAGTATTATTCTACTGACAAATATATTGGAATAAGCTATTATAAGGACAACATTCATTTTTGCATGAGCAATTATGAATACAAGAGAAAATTAGATGTATCATCCATTTTCTTAGCTGCTCATCCTCACAAGGGACGCAGGAGTGCTGGAGCCTATCCCAGCTGTCAACGAGCAGGAGGCGGGGTACACCCTGGATTGGTCACCAGCCAATCGCAGGGGACATCGAGACAAACAATCGCACTCGCAATCACACCTCGGGGCAATTTAGAGTGTCCAATTAATCCATCCATCAATCCACCTCTTTTCTTCGCCGCTTATCCTCAGGAGGGTCGCGGGAGTGCTGGAGCCTATCCCAGCTGTCAACGGGCAGGAGGCGAGGTACACCCTGAACTGGACGCCAGCCAATCGCAGGGCACACAGAGATAAACGGTCTCACTCACAATCACACCTAGGGGCAATTTTGATAATAATCTAGGATAAGGACAACATTTATTTTTGCATGAGCAATTATGAATAAAAGAGAAAATTAGATATATCATCCATCCATCTTATTAGCCGCTCATCCTCACAAGGGATGTGAGAGTGCTGGAGTCTACTCCAGCTGTCGACGGGCAGGAGGCGGGTTACACCCTGAACCGGTCGCCAGCAAATCGCAGGGCACAGGGAGACAAACTGACGCATTCACAATCACACCTAGGGGCAATTTAGAGTGTCCAATTAATGGGAAGAAACCGGAGTGCCCGAAGAAAACCCACGCAGGCACGGGGAGAACATGCAAACTCTACACAGGTGGGATCGGGATTTGAACCCCGGTCCTCAGAACTGTGATGCCAGCGCTCTACAACGCGCCATTGTCCCGCCTCTTAAATTCACATTTCTCGTGACACAATTTCAAACACAAATGTAAATATATTTCAGTTTAAATTTAAACTCGATCCAACTGCACTACCCCGTTCAGAACACTAGGGGCGCTATGTCATAGTATTACACAAACAAACGGCAAAGAAGAATGAAGATCATTTCAAAAAGATGCTAGCTGGGTTTTTTTTTTCTGTTTTTGAAGAAATTTTATTTTGGGTTGCGTGTGAAGCCATTGCTGCTCAAACCCCAAGTCGAGATGTAATTCATATAATATTGTCAAATCGAATATAAAGTCAAGTTCATGACTCGAGTCCATGTCACGTGACATGAAGTAGAACGATTAATAATTTTGAATCAGTCCAAATCTATTGTCATGTACGACCTACTTTCATAAATGACAGCAACTAGTAATCGCCCGGTCCATTTTCTGTGTCGCTTATACTCATTAGGCTCACGGGTGAGTTCGTGCCGGGTAGACACCGGACCGTTCGACAGCCTATCGCAAGACACGTTTCCACAAACAACCATTCACACTCGCATTCGCAGGGTCACGTGGCAGGGGTCACCGCAAAATACACAAAATATTCTTACTCACTACTGACTGAACCTCGCGATTCCATAAAAATGTTGTCGACGTGATCACGCGAACACTCGGCTGAATATTTTAAGTGAGCCAAAACGTCGATACACACGACACACAAGTTTGAACAATCTTTCAGATATCAAACGATTTTGAATCGTGTTTTATTTTTTGGGGGATCGAATTGAGTGATGGCTTGCCGTTGCCTAAATGGTGATAAAATAAAGACGAAAATCAAACAATAATCGGGCCCAAAGTTGTGAAAGTTGTGGTTTATTCTCGGTTGACAACCGGACACATCTTTGGTCCTAAAAATATGTCTGAATAGAACAAGTGCAGTACATATTTGTATGGCTATACATTCATCATATAATTATGTTTCAAATTGCCAATATTATATACTATACAGCATATATAAACACATATGCTGTATTGTATATAATATTGAGTACAATGCATATTTAAAAAAAAAAAACATCTGTCGGGGAGAGGGAGAGTTTAACGTGTGGCTGCAACACATATATATATATATTATATATATATATATATATTACATATATATTATATTAATGTCCAATCTACAAGGCAGTTCGAAAAGCGATTTGCTCGAAAACCAAATCAACCGCCTTTCCGGTTTTGGTTGGGGGCGTTCCAGTACCAATTTTTGTTTGAAAACAAAAACAAAAAAAACCCCTCAAAATTTTCATTCGAAAACTGATTTGTTCGAGAACGGGGATGTTCAAGAACCGAGGCTATATTTATATATATCTATATATATATATATACACTGCAGATCAAAATGAAATGAGTTTATATATTATATATATTACATATATATATAATATATTTATATATATTAAAATGAGTTATATTTTACACGCTTGAAACACAACACATTGTTAATAAATTTTGATAGTAAAGCATGTTCAAATCTATCCCGAGTACAAAAAAAATATTTAGAACGTTTTCATATTCCTGTAATGGCACTTATAAATAAAATATTGGCTAAAACTAGATTTAAAAAAAAAAAAAAAAAAAGGAACTATAATTACACACGTTTGATTGTTGATTTGTTCTAAAAGGCCAGCAGTTGCATTCGAGGACCGGAGTCCTCCGATTTGAAATATTGCTTATGAACTGTACTTTTGTTGAATTCGGAGAAAAGTATTGAACACTCTCTATTTGCAGTCAGTAGAAAGCGGACAGAAAAGAGGACGAGACAAAACAACGGAGGAAAAGCAAACCAACGAGCCCGACGGAAAGCTCAAAAAGAAGCGACAGCCGACGCGATTTGAAGATATGAACCTTTTTGCAA
This sequence comes from Syngnathoides biaculeatus, assembly GCF_019802595.1. Lineage (NCBI taxonomy): Eukaryota > Metazoa > Chordata > Actinopteri > Syngnathiformes > Syngnathidae > Syngnathoides > Syngnathoides biaculeatus. Next base: position 6,383,930 of record NC_084647.1, read on the forward strand.
CCATATTTTCTCATTTGCTGCACCCCCTCGACGTTCACTGAGTAACTGCGTCTCCGTGGTTACGGAAGCGGGAGTGCTAAAGAGACGAGTGACCTCGCCTCCGACAGCCGCGCACAGCCCGCTCTATTGCTTTTTCATTTTTCTTTTTCCTCCACCTTTCCTTCCATCCGTCCATTCTTTTCCTCAGGCCGGGAAAACGAGCTGTCGGAGGAGGAGGGGGGTGGGGGGGGTGGGGGGGGGGACATCAACGAGCTCTCGGCGAACGCACCGACTCAGCCGTTACTGCGATCGGAAGCAGGACGAGCACGTCCCGCCTTTGTCCGTCTCCAAGCGGGGCGTGATGGTGTCCGGCGCCTCCGACCGGAGCATGTCGTTCTCGCTGGAGATGATGCGTTTCACCAAGCAGTTCGCCGCCTCGTCGATGTTGATGTTTTCCTGGGCAAACGAAAATATCAACGTCCGATCATTTCTTTGAATGCGACTTCAGTCGTTGAATACGGAAGTAAATATGCGTTCGATTCAAACGCAATATTTTCAGTCAACAATTCGCCGTCTGAAATTCACCCTCGAAATTCGGTGTGAAGAAGGCGGGGTTACTTCAGGTCGGGAACCCAACAGCCGGCCGATCCGGCGACGCTTTCTCGTGGCCCGGTGGCCCGCGACAAAAAAAAAATAAAAAATGTTCGACACGAGTCCCTCCGTCGTGGATGCGCTTTTCCGTTGCTTTTTGTGGACTTTGCAAAAGTTTTGTGAAAATGAAGGCAACCCCCCACCCCCCAAAAAAAAAACACAGATGAGGCACAAAATGCAAATGGCACGCACCGCTCGGCACAAAATGGCTGCTACCATATCCGTAAATGGATATTGTGGAAAAACACCGACACGTTCCCAAAACGGGGTTACGCTCTACATCAAATCCGTTTGGGTATGTATCGGTTCCAACAACCAAAATGTTGACAATTTTTTAAAAACAGAGAAATTGCACACACAATGAAATAAAACGGAATGTAAAGGAATCAACTTTTTTTTTTTTTAATAATAATGAGTGAATTTTTAATCAAATGAGCCATTTTACATCCTTTAAAAACACAATCATACACGTAGTATTTTGATTGTTGTGTATCAGGAAAAAAAAAAAAAAAAAAGCCAATCCGGTCACGTGACTAAGAAAGCGTCGCCGGATTGGCTGGATGTTGGGTTCGTGACCTGAAGTAACCCTGCCCTCTTAACCCCGAAATTCGAGGGTGAATTTCAGACAGCGAATTGTGGCCACTTGACTGAAAATATTGCATTTGAATTTTCAAAAGTTGAAAAACATATTTACTTCCACATTTATGGCCGCGTCACACCGTGACGTTCTGGTCGACGTTCTGTAGCGTTTGAGGAAACGTTGGTAGTCGCCCACGGTCGCCGGGATGGCGCCAGAAGAGCGTTGTTTGAACGCTAGCGTACGTCAATGATCGGCGGGAAAAAAAAAGTTTTGAACGCGCACAAAAGTTCTCACCGAGACCAGCGTTCATCAATGTTTAATTTCAAACGCTGCAGAACGCTCGAGAATGAATCAGGTTGACACTTCCGCTTGTTGTTATTATTTGGTTACTAAACAGATTTTTGATCGATCAAGCCTCGTCTTGGTCTAATAAAATTGTAACTTTTTGTCCAGGCAGACTTTTCAATTCACGTACACGCTGCACGAACGTCTTCAACTTATAAGTCAAGTTACGACTGTATTACGACGTATTGAAGCGCTGTCTTTTTCCTCGCGGCTGGCGTCCGCTTGCCCCCCACCAACGGGTGTTCGAGCACGTACGCGTCCCGTTCTATTTTCCTCCCCGACCACCCGGCTGTGACATTCCTGCAGCGCGTCACTCGTGACATGCCGGCTTGCGTCAAGTGTGCCGAACCCGCCTCACACAAGTCGAGCGTTTCTTCTCGGGCACTCAACGTGACTCGTGGCCGCGGACAACCCACGGACTGATTCCGGAAATAAATCCACTTGCCTGATCTTGTCTTGTGTTCTTAAAGAAGTTTGGGTAGCAAAGTGACACGCGGCTAGAATTCCACACATGTGATCAACTGTTATGTAGCTTGGTAATGGCGTGGCAGAACTATATGAATGATGGTATTTGAGTACAGTAAGTAATAATATTTGAATGAGAGCAAAGTGCAGTACGTTGCACTGCGTTTGTCCTCTAACTGACGGAGGCATATTATCCCAGTGAGAGATCATATCTGGAACGTACGAACGTACTCGTGCAAATTGCGCGTTTTACCTTTGCGGATGTCTCGAACCACCCCACAAAGCCGTTGTCCTGGCAGAACTGCTCCATCTTGATTCCGTTATTGGTGAGGACGTCCCGCCCCTGGTCGCACTTGTTGGCCAGGAGCACCGTGGCCACGTGCTTCCCGTTGGCCAGCGTCACTTTGGAGTCCAAATCCTCCTTCCATTTGGTGACCGCCTCGAAGGAGGCGGGCCTTGTCACGTCGAACACGATGAGGGCGCCCATGGCCTCGCGGTAGTACACGCGGGTCATGTTGCCGAATCTTTCTTGACCTGGGGAAGACACGGGCCACGTGCGCACGAGAACACGTGAACAGTACGTACAAAAACAGACAGAATTTGACATACTGTTGGCACTGAGTTGTTTTACAGTTGTGTTTAGACCTTCCCTGTTTGGGATGTACATGCCGACCCCCCTCCGAGTTAAAGTCCTGTCATGGGCATGGTCGGGCCACCGCCGTGGACGGCGCTTCCTGTCAGGGGTGTGGCCAGGCCAACCGTCTAGGCGGTGCCGCCTCGGACCGCTGTCACAGCTGTGTCACATTTGGGACGCTAATGGACTAAGTACTTAATTTGTGGATGCGTCGTCGGAATTAGCCAGTTCGTTACGCATGCCACTGCAGTCTAGGGTACTCTGGTACTGTGCTCTTGGTTTGCCTCCTAGTCATCGGACCTTGTTTCACGTTTTTTCGGATCTTGCCAAGCCTAGTGTTTTGGTGCCTCTGCCTTGTTTTGGACTGCCTTTTGGTAATGACCTGTTTTTTTTTTGGAATAAAACCACTCTGAACATTATGCCTTTGCCTGGAAGTCCTGCATTCGGGTCCTCCCCCGTGCCGCCGGTTTACGACAATCACCTTCAAGTCTCAAGCAAGCCCCGAGTTCCCGATCAAGCGAGCCAAGTTGAGTTGTCACTAAATTTCAAGCGAGTCGAGAAAAGTCATTAGTTTCTTTAAGAAAGATGAAGGTCGAGCAGGTCATCCAATTTTTCTCCAGTCCCAACATAAATTGGGTGTGGTCATAATTTTTTTTCCACAGATCCAACACCCCCCCCCCCACCTGCCATATATCATAATGGTAAAAAAAAAAAAAAGTATTCATACCTTGTAAAAATTTAATGACCAACAACTGAGATTTTTTTGATCATGATTATTAGTTGGTGGAACGGTGGACTCAGCTGGTAAAGCCGTTGGCCTCAGTTCTGAGGTCCCGGATTCAATCCCACCTGTGTGGAGTTTGCATGTTCTCCCCGTGCCTACGTGGGTTTTTCTCCGGGCACTCCGGTTTCCCCCCGACATCCCAAAAACATGCAACACGAAGCATGTATTTTCCAATTGCGAGTCCTTATTTCCAAAAATCTACCAAACTGATTGACGTAAAATTGAATGTTTTTATGACAAAAAAAGTGCTTAGTTTTTTGCTACGTTATGATGATTGTGCTTCACAGCGTATTGTGGGAAAAGTTAACATGTCGCGGAAATCAGGCCCTTGGTTTCTTGCTCGTCACGGTGTTCTATGTCTTTCCTTTGCACTTAACCTTTTTGGGCTTGCCAAAAATCCTTCATCTTACCAGAACTGAAAAAATGTCAAGCTCACACGACCAGTTTTAATTCGACATGCCAAATTTTGAGGGAAAACTCCGCCATAATCTGACGTGTAAACCGCGTCCTCCGGACGTTTTGGGAGTACCAAGATGGCGGCCAACTGGCTTTCAACCAAATCGACACACCGCTCGATGTGGATGCGCTATCCAGTCTTTTGGAAAAAATATATAATATAATAATATCAGTGTTTCACAGTCATAACGGCCCTCTGAGGGAAATAATAACTACAATATGGCCCATGAGAAAAATGAGTTTGACACCCAAGTGTTAATAGAAGAAGTGTGGGATGAAAGGTTGGTGTGTCCACTTCTGAGCTTGTCGTAAAGGCATTAAAAAAAAAAAAAAAATTAACGTGATAAGCCCTGCTGGAATGTTGACTGAACACTTTTTTTCCCATCCTTGACTCCAGTTAGCACTGAAAAGACATTCACAAATCCTCTCAAGATAGAATTTGCACCTTTTATCAAGTAATTGCTGTTAAAAGGCACTTCCAACACAAATCGATTTATTAGAAATCCATAAACTTATTGTGGAGTGCACCCTGGAAGAAGTGTGAAAATCTGAAAGTGCCACTGACATCCGCGTATACATTGTAAAATAGATATTGTTATGACCATTACATTACACTATTTTTATCATTATTATTATGATTAGCTACATAATTTATCCAGGCAGGCAGAAACTGTTGGTGACTGGCTCATTTTAAAAAAAATGATTATTTTGCTACTGTTGCTACAAATGGAAATGTGACAATAATAATAAAAAGGAAGACCAGTTAACAGATAAAGTCCGACACATTGCATATTTGGCAATTCCATAATGACTACGAATAATATACTGAGATTTCGTGAAGTCGTCACTTTAAACTACTTGACATTCCTTGAAGTCTGCACCATTTGCACAATTGACACAGTTGCCTATTATCGCACTACTAGTCACTTTAAACTACTTAACATTTCTCGACGTCCGCAGCATTTACACAATTGACACAGTCGCTAATTGTCGCACTACTAGTCACTTTAAACTACTTAACGTTTCTTGAAGTCTGCACCATTTGCACAATCAACAGTTGCCGATTATCGCACTGCTAGTGACTTTGAACTAACATTTCTTGAAATCTGCACCATTTTCACAATTGACACGGTTGCTATTACCGCACTACTAGTCACTCTAAACAACTGAACATTTCTTGACGTCCGCAGCATTTACACAATTGACACAGTCGCTAATTGTCGCACTACTAGTCACTTTAAACTACTTAAGGTTTCTTGAAGTCTGCACCATTTGCACAATCAACAGTTGCCGATTATCGCACTGCTAGTGACTTTGAACTAAACATTTCTTGAAATCTGCACCATTTTCACAATTGACACGGTTGCTAATTACCGCACTACTAGTCACTCTAAACAACTGAACATTTCTTGACGTCCGCAGCATTTACACAATTGACACAGTCGCTAATTGTCGCACTACTAGTCACTTTAAACTACTTAAGGTTTCTTGAAGTCTGCACCATTTGCACAATCAACAGTTGCCGATTATCGCACTACTAGTCACTTTAAACTACCTAACATTTCTTGAAGTCTGCACCATTTGCACAACTGGCACAGTTGCTGATTATCGCACTACTAGTCACTTTAAACTACTTAACATTTCTCGACGTCCGCAGCATTTTCACAATTGACACAGTCGCTAATTGTCGCACTACTAGTCACTTTAAACTACTTAACGTTTCTTGAAGTCTGCACCATTTGCACAATCAACAGTTGCCGATTATCGCACTACTCGTCACTTTAAACTACTTGACATTCCTTGAAGTCTGCACCATTTGCACAATTGACACAGTTGCCTATTATCGCACTACTAGTCACTTTAAACTACTTAACATTTCTCGACGTCCGCACCATTTTCACAATTGACACAGTCGCTAATTGTCGCACTACTAGTCACTTTAAACTACTTAACGTTTCTTGAAGTCTGCACCATTTGCACAATCAACAGTTGCCGATTATCGCACTACTAGTCACTTTAAACTACCTAACATTTCTTGAAGTCTGCACCATTTGCACAACTGGCACAGTTGCTGATTATCGCACTACTAGTCACTTTAAACTACTTAACATTTCTCGACGTCCGCAGCATTTACACAATTGACACAGTCGCTAATTGTCGCACTACTAGTCACTTTAAACTACTTAACGTTTCTTGAAGTCTGCACCATTTGCACAATCAACAGTTGCCGATTATCGCACTACTAGTCACTTTAAACTACCTAACATTTCTTGAAGTCTGCACCATTTGCACAACTGGCACAGTTGCTGATTATCGCACTACTAGTCACTTTAAACTACTTAACATTTCTCGACGTCCGCAGCATTTACACAATTGACACAGTCGCTAATTGTCGCACTACTAGTCACTTTAAACTACTTAAGGTTTCTTGAAGTCTGCACCATTTGCACAATCAACAGTTGCCGATTATCGCACTGCTAGTGACTTTGAACTAAACATTTCTTGAAATCTGCACCATTTTCACAATTGACACGGTTGCTAATTACCGCACTACTACTAGTCACTCTAAACAACTGAACATTTCTTGACGTCCGCAGCATTTACACAATTGAACACAGTCGCTAATTGTCGCACTACTAGTCACTTTAAACTACTTAAGGTTTCTTGAAGTCTGCACCATTTGCACAATCAACAGTTGCCGATTATCGCACTACTAGTCACTTTACAACTACCTAACATTTCTTGAAGTCTGCACCATTTGCACAACTGGCACAGTTGCTGATTATCGCACTACTAGTCACTTTAAACTACTTAACATTTCTCGACGTCCGCAGCATTTACACAATTGACACAGTCGCTAATTGTCGCACTACTAGTCACTTTAAACTACTTAACGTTTCTTGAAGTCTGCACCATTTGCACAATCAACAGTTGCCGATTATCGCACTACTCGTCACTTTAAACTACTTGACATTCCTTGAAGTCTGCACCATTTGCACAATTGACACAGTTGCCTATTATCGCACTACTAGTCACTTTAAACTACTTAACATTTCTCGACGTCCGCAGCATTTACACAATTGACACAGTCGCTAATTGTCGCACTACTAGTCACTTTAAACTACTTAAGGTTTCTTGAAGTCTGCACCATTTGCACAATCAACAGTTGCCGATTATCGCACTGCTAGTGACTTTGAACTAAACATTTCTTGAAATCTGCACCATTTTCACAATTGACACGGTTGCTAATTACCGCACTACTAGTCACTCTAAACAACTGAACATTTCTTGACGTCTGCACCATTTGCACAATGGTCACAGAAACAGACAATTGAGCTATTAGTCGTCATTTCCAACAACAAAAATATGTAACGGCATTAGCACATTACTGGTAACCTTTTATTGCTCAGTAACTCTCAACTCTCTGTTTTTATGACTCCAAACTATTTTCTGGTCTGTTGTGTGCGCCAACTACTAGCGACAATTTCCTTGTGTGACATATTTGGCAGATGAAAATAATTCTTTAATGTGGTCTGCACTTCCTGTAACACAACGACTGCTGTTTGAAGATCCGAAACCACATCGAGACACACAATCCCCCCCGGTCGCTATGCCCTTGACTACTGCTACGACTACGAGATTTTCCTGATACGCAAAGACACCCATAAAAAAAGGATTTACAACTAATTTAACCACGAAATATAACTGTGTAATGACCTAATGAATAAACAGAATTCAGTTTCTGAACCAAAATGGATTTTGCTCCGCTTTCTGCTCCGTGTCAAAGTCCAATTTGTCAGCGTACTGCAGATTGGTCTCGTTACGGTTCTGAATGTCAAAATGTGATCCAGCTCCTGCTCTCACGGCAGTTTTGAATCAATTCTACAAGGATAGAGGGCCCACTTATAACGGAGAACCGTGAAAGTGTACAGTGAAGAAAATAAGTATTTGAACACCCTGCTGTGTTGCAAGTTCTCCCACTTAAGAAATCATGGAGGGGCCTGAAATTTTCATCGTAGTGAGAGAGATCATCTCAAAAGAAAAATCTAGAAATCACAATGCATGATTATTTTAACGATTTACTGTTGCTGCCGGTAGTACTCTAAGACGTCATGGTTTGAAATCATGCACGGCACGGAAGGTTCCTCTGCTTAAACCAGAACATGTCAAAGCCCGTCTTAGGTTTTCCAATGACCATTTGGATGGTACAGAGGAGTCATGGGAGAAAGTTTTGTGGTCAGAGGAGACCAAAATGGAACGTCATAATTCCACTAAAACGAATGATGACTTCCACCCCAAGAACACCGTCCCAACTGTGAAGCAAGGTTGTGGTAGCATCATGCTTTGGGGGTGTTTTTCTGCACATGGGACAGGACTAAGGAGAGGATGACCGCGGCCATGTATTGGGAGATTTTCTCTTTTATCAGAGCATTGAAGATGGGTCACAGTTGGGTCTTTCAACGTGACAATGACCCGAAGAACACAGCCAGGAAAACCAAGAACTGGCTCCGTAAGAAGCATATTGAGGTTTTGACGCTCCCGAGCCAGTCTCCAGACCTAAACCCAATAGAAAATCGTTGGAGGGAGCTTGAAACTCCGTGTTTCTCAGCGACAGCCCAGAAACCGGTCTGATCAAGAGAAGATCTGTGTGAAGGAGTGCGCCAAAATCCCTCCGGCAGGGTGCGCAAACCTGGCGAACAACTACAGGAAACGTTTCACCTCTGTTATTACAAACAAAGGCGACTGTACCAAATATTAACATTGGTTTTCTCGGGTGTTCAAATACTTATTTGCAGCTGTATCACACAAATAAATCGTTAATTATCTCTCTCACAGTGGACATGCACCTACGATGAAAATTTCAGACCCCTCCACGATTTCTAAGCGGGAGATCTTGCAATATAGCAGGGTGTTCAAATACTTATTTTCCTTCACTGTAACTATGACAGCATTACGATATGGACCCTTACTTTGAGTTTTCTGTCTGTGGCCCTCAGAGGAAAATGTTTCAAGGACGATCCCACCGAAGTTAAAGGACCCAAACCCGAACAGATCTCAAAGGTTCTCGCACAACTAATTGAGTCAACTGATAAAAGTTTCAGGCAGAACTTTTCCAGTTATTTCAAAAAAAAAAAAAGACCACAACAAACGGTCTCAGTATCCAACCGGCCGGGCCTCAAAATCTGCTTCACATGAGGCCGAGGCACATGACCGCGCTTGTACTTAGCGGAGAAATTGCGGCGGCGGGCCGTGAGAGGGAGGTCGACCTCAGCCGACTCTCACGTGAGACGGAACCTTTGCTTCGGTTCTCTCAGGCGCGAACCGGAACAAACAGAGTCCGATGCAAAGCGCGGCGAAACCTTCCTAGTTTTTTGTACCGCTATCGTTTTCGTGCAGGGTGTAGATGCGTCAAATACGCCTCTTAAGCTAGCTTAAATAATTGAAGAAAAATATGCGTCAATTTCACATATTCATCTAGATACTTCCATAAAAAACTGTTTCACGGCTTCTTCGCATCTCAGCGAAGATTTACCGGCATGAACTAATAAACATCCGTTTTCTTTGCCGCTTATCCTCACGAGGGTCGCGTGGAGCGCTGGAGCCTATCCCAGCTTTGACGGGGAAGAGGCGGGGCACGCTCAGAACTGGTCGCCAGCCAATCGCAGGGCGCATGGAGACAAACAGCCGCACTCGCGATCACACCTATGGGCAATTTAGAGTGTCCGATTAATGTTGAGTGTTTTTTGGGATGTGGGAGGAAACCGGAGTGCCCACCCGGAGGAAAACCAACGCAGGCACACAAGGAGAACATGCAAACTCCACTCAGGCGGATCCGGGATTTAACGCGGCACCTCAGAACTGTGAGGCCAACGCTTTACCCACTGCACCACCGTGCCGCCCGGTAAACTTTGCAACGGTTAATACTCTCCAAAGCTGGATATGAATTGCGAAATTATTCCACGGAGGAGGCGCCGCTCACGCGTGAAACGAATGTAAACACGCAAGGCGACAAAGTCACGTTGACAGGCGTCCGCCCCCCCCATCCCTCCACGTGCGCCACACGTCCACGTACACCAATGTCATTTGCGAATACTTTATTGCAAAATAATAATAATAACGATAAATCTCATTCCCTAGCAGGCTGTTGAAGGTTTCACACGGATGTCGATTTTAAAAAATGTCTCCGGGAGTCACCGACAGTGTAGTGGGTACACACGCCTGCCTTTGTTCCTGGCGGCGCGGGATCGATTCCCGCTCAGCGGCGGTGTCGATATCTGCCCCGCGACTGACCGGCGACCAATTCAGTGCGCAGTCCGGCTTTTGTTTGGAGCTACCCGGGATGGGCTCCGGCATCCCCGCGACCCTTGTGAGGATAAGCGGCTTGGACAACGACATGACGCGTCCGAAAGCAACGATCGTGGTTCGAAAATCAGGAAAATTATTCACGAAATTTGACCCTCCGTGTTATGTTATTTCATAATATCCACGTGATGTGCCCAAAATAATGATTTTAGGCTCTTGATCGGGTATTCTCTTGCTCAACGGGACAAGACGGAAGAAATTTACTTGTATGAACAAAATTATTTGGAAAAGGACTAGGACTTCCAAGATCCAGCGTGTATGGAAAAATATTGCAGTACAGTAGACCAAAAGTACAGAAGCGGTACCTGCGATGTCCCACAGCTGGAGGCGGACGGTCTCCTGGTCCAAGTTGAGCACTTTGAGCGCAAAGTCCACCCCGATGGTGGCTCTGTAGTTGGGGCTGAAGTTGTGGTGCACGTAGCGCTTGATGATGCTGGTCTTGCCCACGCCCAGGTCTCCGATGACCAGGATCTTGTAGAGGCGCTCCTTGCCGTGGTTGTTCTGCATGGCGGGCGAGGCGGGGCGGGGAGGAGGCCGAGCATGAATCCGCTCCGGTGCCGAGAGGCCGCGGGAAGAAGTGAGGTGAGGACTCGGGGGAGTGGGCCTCGTGAGGAAAGGGGGGGGGGGGCGAACTTGGACTGATCCGCGGTGGGTGTGGGAAGGCCAGTGGGGGAGGCGTTTGGATCTTGTGACGACGCGGAGGGGCAGCCTGGGGAAGAAGGGGGAGGGAGGGGGGGGGGCAACGGCATACGACAAGTTGCGAGGTCAAGGCAACCCCCCCCCACTCACGACAATAAATACATAAATATCGACATGTTGTACCACGCTTAAAAAAATCTAATGCTACCGATTTTACTATGATTTCAACTTGCTCTCATTTTATGTATTATTTTTTTAAACCTGCAACTGGCGATCAGTGCCCCCCCCCCCCCCCAGACACACACAAATAGGGCCTCCGAGAGCATAGGTGTCAAACTCAAGGCCCGGGGGCCAGGTCCGGCCCGCCGCGTGATTTCACGCTGCCCGCGAAGGCAAACCATGTATTTCAAATGATGCAGTGATTTTTGTGATAATCTGGAACAAAAATTTAAAAATGTCACATCAGAAATGATAAAGTTGGGACGTTGCAAACATTTGTGTTTGACCAAATCACGAACGGTAGTTGAAAAACCCATTACGCTTGATTTTTGATTACATAACTAGTTCATAAATTTCATGTGTAAACACATCGTAGTTGATAAAAGTTGAGATGTTGCAAGCATTTTTGTGTCGGCAAACATGAACAATAGCTGAAAAACCCGTTACGCTTGATTTCTGATTCAAAACTAGTTCATAAATTTGATATGGAAATATCATGAGGTGAGAGATCAGAACTACAACGTGGCCCTGGAGGCTCCAGCTGGATGGTTTAAAACCCAACTAAATTTATTATATTAAATGCAGGAATCCATTTTTTTTTTTTTACTACAAAATACTAGAAGGATCTCAGTGCGATAAAACGCAGTTATTTTTTTTTTTAAATTAATATCCCTCAGACACAAGCATCTTTTTTATTCAAACGCTTGGATTGCATTTCTACATTTTTGTATAAGCAGCTTCACAATCATTTCTTTTCATACAACTCTCACTCGCGACAACACTGTTTCAATTATTGTCTAATAATTGATGTTGTTTTTTTTTTTATAACCCTTTTGAAGCGTTTCCAAAGGTTGACTTATCTTAGTGTAATTTGTTCGGAGGCCGAGCGTGAAATGATCACAAGTCTGAGCGCACGGCTCAGTCAGCTGTTCGGCTTGAAGGTCAGAAGAAGCCGCGAGGAAACGGAATATAAATCGCTCACAAAATGGAAACCCAAAAAGAAAAAAAGTCAACGTCTATCAAAATGCATTATGAATTTTTTTAAAAGTGCTTTTTTTTTTAATATCATCTGCAGTTCTTGTGATTTAAAGGTACAGTACATCCAATTTGAAAACGATTCACGGACATAAAAACGAGCACCGAAGTTCCCTGAGTCAAAAAACGAGGAGGAAGATGTAAAGTCTCACATCACTTGGCACAACCCAGACTAAAAGTGCACAATCGCAGAGGAGGAAAATACTGAAAATCATCCCATCCCTTTTAGTTTTCAAGAGCAGCCAAAACTAAAACCAACATATTTGGGATTTCCCTTTAAGAATACTGTTAAGGCATTAACCCGTTAACCCAAAAATAAACCAAAAAAATAAGTTTGTAAGGGATGAAAATCCAGCGCGAAAGAGAAATCTCACTCGTGCGCATTCAGAGTGCATGCATACTAATTTTTTTTTGACTGCAGCGGTGGCCAACCAGCTAGAGATGAAGAGCCACATTTTTTTTTTTTTTTTTTTTTTACACTGTTACGGCAAAGAGCCAAATCATACACATACTGGCCAGATTTATTGTAATTGTCACGCGCCAACATGATGAGAAAAATGAAATTCTTGTATGGCTTTTTGGCCTTTGCAACGCTCCAAAACACTTGATATGATGCAAACATTCGCCTGTGGATCCCTCATTACATGAACGCGCCACCAGGATTTGAATTTGAAATGTAAAGTGATGACAATTTCAATATTTGTATTTCAGTGCAACTTTTCAATGTTAACAATTTCAACTGGCTACAATTCGCGGTCTGAAATTCACCGTCCGTGCCACCGGGCAGGGTTACTTCAGGTCAGAACCAAAGAGCCGGCCAATCGCAGTAACCATTTCTTAGTCACGTGACATCACACACTAAGAAAGCGTCACTGTGATTGGCCGGGCGTTCGGTTCTGACCTGAAGTAACCCTGCCTGGTGGCACAGACGGTGAATTTCAGACAGCGAATTGTAGCTACTATTGAAAATTTGATGATTTAAAATTCAAATCATGGTGACACTAATTTACTTAATGTAAATATCCATATTCTCAAATGAGCCCAATGTGTATTTTAAAAAAGAAAATAAACCGTCAGTCCCAGTGATGTTTACGTAGGTTAACGTGTGGCCGCAATACGCTTCCGTGTACGGGGGCTGAAGCCTATCCCAGCGGTTTACTTTCATTTTTTTTTAAATACACATTGGACTCATTTGGGAACAATGCATATGAAAAAAAATGCGTCTGGGAGAGGTTTACCAAAGTTTAACGCGTGGCTGCAACACGCTTCATCTACGGAGGAGCCGACTCGTCCCCCCCCCCCCCCCCCAATCATAGTTATGAATGCGAGTTTGTTTAAAACCGGGGGTCATTTATCGAAATATTGGTTTTTCTATTGAAAAAATCTGAGTGGCTCCATCACTATGTGGGATTTATTCTTGATTGAGAACAGATCCAGCAACGAAGTATTTGTACGCGTCCAAACTTTTCTAGGCTTTCAAACTTTTCCGTGTAAATCTCAACGACTTACTCACCAGATCCACGCGTAGATCCAGTTGTCCGAGACAAGCGGAAGCGGGTTAACAGTCCAATTTCTTATCGGCAAAAACATCGACTTCGGCATTAAATATGGCTCCTCTATTTCCACGTACCTTCGTTTATTAGCAGCTTCTAAATGTTTCACGGTATCGGACATAACTCCGGGCGTCGTGCTATAAGACATATTTTCGTTTCGTCTCGACGGACTTAGCATTGAGCAATGCGTTGTTTGACCGGCAATACGGCGGTGATTTCGGTGACGTAGGTGCACGAGCGCTATAGCATGCTAACCTTTCCTGCCGCGGTCACGTGACCGCGATCGGGAAACGACTTCTTCGTGCCGAGGTCGTCCTGCCCGTGGTTAACGTTTCCTTCTCTCATTGCACAGCTGATCCGGGTGCAGAAACAGTAAAGGCACTCTTCCCCAGTCGCCATTGCGCTTTTTTTTTTCCCTTCTCATCCTCCGGCTGTGGAGTCCCGTCTCACTTATCGATCGACACACACACACACACACACAAAGCTTGTTGTCACAATACCTGTAACAACTGTAATAAACACAAGCAAAGCTCGCACGCAAATACCACAATCAACGCAAGCAAAGCCTGCTCGCAATTACCGTAATGAAAACCAAAGCACGCGCGGAACTTGGATATGCTTTCGCGCCTTCACGAGAGCCGCGGCGGGTTGGCCACCGCCCGCTCTACAGGCTGGGGATGGGCTTGGCGGCGACCGCAATGCTCTCGATGGAACACTCGTCGCTTCCTCGGCGGATCCGGAAGTAGCCGCTCTCCCCCCAGCCGTCGCCCCAGCTATTCTTGACGAGCCAGTATTTCTGGCCGGTCACGTGACAGCGGCCGTAGCCCACCAGCAGCACGGCGTGGTTGGTCAGCTCGAAGGGGTTGAAGGGGTCCGAGATGCCCGTGTGGTGGTAGATGCCCTCCTTGTAGTGCATGAAGTCCGAGTACACCTGCGAAGAATGCGGTCACGTGCTCTCACTGGCTGGATTTTAGGGGTGGCCGATCGGTATCACCTTCGATATACCGTAATTCCCGGCCTACAGAGCGCACCTGCTTATAAGCCTCACCCAGTGCATTTGTAAAGGAAATACCATTTGGTACATACATACGTCGCAGCCATGTAAAAGCCGCAAGTGCCCATATTGAAACCCAGATTGAAACATGAGATATTTACAAAGATGGTACACAGAGTTTAATGCAAGTCGCGCTAACGCTAGAGCCGCGCTAACGCTAGCGCCATGCTAACGCTAGCACCGCCACGCTAACAACGCCAATTAAAAAAAAAAACATACTGGTGTAACGCCGAAGAAAAGGAGTCCGAGGCGGAGTGTCGAACACAGAAACAAACCTAATTTTAATGGCAGACATCAACAAACGAACACCGGAAGTGTAACAACAAAAACGGTCCGTGCGGAACCCCACAACCCGACTCGAGGTCCCGCGGGTGAATTATGTAAACACCACGCTGGTAAAAATCACTAGCTAGTGTTAAACTCTTTCTGTGTACCGTCTTCCTTTGTGAATATCTCGTGTTTCAACGTGGGCACTTGCGGCTTTTACACAACTGCACCGTATGTATGTATGTACCAAATGGTATTTCCTTTACAAATGTACAGGGAATTACGGTGCGTTCATACAACTGCAAACTATCGATGTTTTGCGACAATCTATGCCAGCGACGTTTCATGACAGATACAACAATTAAATCCTCTTCCACTAGATGGCAGAAGGTAGGATTTGACTCGAGTAACTGCAGAATATACAACACAGGTGTCAAACTCAAGGCCCGGGGGGCCAGATCTGGCCTGCTGCATGAGTTTATGTGGCCCTTGAAGGCAAATCATCTGTACCAACCTCCATGATTTTTGTTATCATCTGTACCAATATTTCTAATTGTCATGTCATATAAATGACAACGTTGAGTTTTTGCAAGCGTTTTTGTGTTACCAAACATCAACAATGGTTAAAAAAAAAATACTCATTACCCTTGATTTCCAATTCCAAAACTAGTTCATATTAAATTATACATATATATTTCATGACGAGGCGGTTAAAAATTATTCTGGTTTCGCAGCCATAACTCCCCTCTGAGGGAAACCGTAACTACAAGAGAAAAATGAGTTTGACACCCCTGTTACACAACAATCGGGTACAGTACTTTTCCATTGAGTATTTTGACAGTACATCAACATATGCCTGCTATCGAGTCATGTACGCAGCAATCCCCCTCGCACACCCTCAGGCTCTCAATTAATGAACTCTGTACTTGGAAGAAAAACAAGAAGAGGTTCTACCTCAAAGGACACTGCCATGGGGCCATTCTGGACCAGTTCCAGCATCATGGCAGCCTCGCTGCAGCCGCCATAAAATCCTCCCACGTAGCTGTACTCCGCCACATAAGTTCGGCCGCAGTTTTGAGCCACGCCGCAGGGAGTGTTCTTTGCGACGTACGGAAAACAGGACTCGTCCACAATGCCAAAGTCTTGGGCGTACTTTCCGATCAGGTACGGGAAGCCGCCATCGCAACCTGAAATATGAGACATGAAGAAATACTTTGTGACCTTCTTCTTGGGTCAAAGATGTGACATTTAGCTAATAACTGCCAAGAAGTATCACAAAAGTAAAACACGACCCAAAAACCAATGAATTTAATCTCCTCGTACGATACACCCATGAATACCAAATTCATATTCACTTTCTTAGGTTTAGCAATGCAGCTTTGCAACCGGCCTGTATTACAAAAAAAGTATTACAATACCTTGAGAGTACTTCGAGCAGGAGACCACATGTTGGGGGCTGAGTATGGGGTCCTTACTGTTGTTGGTGGAGATTCGGATGCGAGCCTCCAGCATTCCCATGGTGGCGAAGGAGTAGCAGCTACCGCATGAAGCTGGGAAAGGGATTTTTTTTTTTTTTTTAATTTTAGAAGTAAATAAATCTGTGCAGGTTATAAAATGAGCCTTTGAAGACATTTACAAAACATACCATAATTTATCAAAAAATAATGCGCAATTTTATACAAAAACATTTTCAAAATGTTAATGGAGCGCATTATATTTAGGTATAGATGAAAAATAAAAAATAAAATCACATTATATAGTTGTATACATAGTGGTAAAAAAAAAAAAAAAGTATACATATACATTTCAATCACACCTAGGGGCAATTTAGAGTGTCCAATTTATGTTGCATATTTTTGGGATGTGGGAGGAAACCCGAGTGCCCACACGGAGGAAACCCACGCGGGCACGGGGAGAACATGCAAACTCCACACAGGCTGGTCCGGGATGGAACCCGGGACCTCAGAACCGTGAGGCCAATGCTTTACCAGCTCAACCACCGTGCCGCCCATGCACAAACATTTGATTTACAAATATTTCATTAAAAAAACCTTAAACAGTGTTACATATTATTTTATTTTTTACTATTAATAAAATTTATTTGAATGTATTTCATATATTTATTTAAGACTGTAATATGTGTTATCAACAGTATTCATAAAATACTGTATTATGCCATCATTGAGCATTTATTTTAGTCGCTTGAGGGATTCTGTTCTGACAATTACAGGGACCAGGACAAGCGTGTCCTGTGGCCTGTCCTGAGTTATATATTAACGCGCAATGATTATTATTAATGATTGCTGTACAGACAGTTTTTGAAAAAACGATACAATTACAAACCTAACTAAATATAAATACAGATAATTCCCAATATTTTGAGCTTATGAGTTGGAGCAAATTGGTGGTGCGCGTTGTACATTGGTAGAAGGGTTTTCCTGATGTTTTGGGCTGACTTTGGGGGTGCGCATACTCGAGAAATTACGGTATTACTCCATAAGAAGCTGCGACAATACGTTGTCACTAGAGTTGAAAAATTATGAGCGGCAACAAGGTGAAAAGGGAACAGCAAAATTCACATTCATTTGCAGTCAAAATGTGAGAAGGTAGCGCTACACCATAAGAGAGCGGGAAAATATGAGGTCAAAGCAATCTCTGAGGTTACACCTGCCAACAGGAAACAAGATCTGGGGGTTGGGGGGGGGGGGGGGAATCCTCTTTTGTGAATGGAAGTGAACCGTCAAAGAGCTAACGCATGACTTTACAGGCTCGCGCACCGCGGCGGAACATAAAAAGCTTCGAGGGCTTCCTGTCAAACACTCCAACCCTCTCCAGATCCTAAAGCACATCCCCGCAGAGTCGCTCTCAGACACTCCAACTGCTCGGCACGTTTAATCCCTCCACTCGCACGCCGAGCTGTGCAGAAAAAAAATGAAAAAACCGAGAGAGCTCCCAGACGAGTCGGGTCTGGCCAGTCGGGAGGGTTAGCGAGCCGCCTCTAGCCGTGCTGTGCCTGTCCACGTGCAGGACTTCATCCGGCGCCGACCGAACGTTCTCCAAGATAGCCTTCCCAGAGTTGTCTTAACGGCACATTATTTCAAACGTGGATAAATCTACGTGCCGAGAACAAGGAGAGAAGCTGACCCCCGGCATAGAGTGAGAGAAACTGGATTTAAGAGAACGTGAATGTCACCTTGGTTTCGCACCGGGCTGACAAAGTTCAGGCCATCGACGTTCCTCCAGTCCCAATGCTGCGGTAGAGCTGCCGCCAACTTGGCTACTTGTGCTGTCGCAGGGGTAGGGTGGACATGCCTGAAGGACAGAAATGTTATATTACACATATATATATATATATATATATATATATATATATATAAAAACATGTGAATGTGTGTTTGTCCCAAAACTCACAATACACTTCTTTTTTAATATTTCAGATTTAACTAGGACAGATGTGAGACTATCATAATTTGACAGTTTACGGTTTTTGCATGCATGTGATTCCCCCGTCCAAGCCCCGTCGATTGACATCGGCGTTGCAAAATCGCCACCTGCCAAATAGTTTTTCCTGTCCCCGGACTGCAGTTCCGTACCAGTTTTGAAGCTATTCGACCGTCACGGTCCTCAGTCACCGGGATTTGACAGGCGCGCCATCGCACTCGCAAAGCTGCACAGTCGATCACGCAAAATCACGCCCGTACAATTTGTTAGGAGTAGAAATACATAGATATTGAAAGATGATGTCGCTTATTTGACCAATGTTCCCTCTAAGCTGCGCCACTGCGCAATTGCGCACTAGTCGCACGCTCTTAGCGCACATGAAAACCGATCCAGCGCAGTAAACCACGGCCTGACGTCTTGACGGCAGACGGGAGCTGCTGCTCAGCCTACTTCTACGGTCTAGTTTACGTGACGCCACACCCCTCCGCTGTTAAAGGGGTACACTCGTAATTACAAACAGAACACACACCCGCAACTTTATATCTGTGGGCATGACTGGTGGACCACACCCGTGACATTATATCCGCGGGCATGACTGACCGCACCCGTACATTTTTCAAATTTGAGTGACGGCGGTCGTCCAACGTGTAGTACAATTTATGCTTTCCGTGACAACTTTTTTTTTTTTTTAAAGACAGTACGTGCAGCAGAAGACCAGATAATAGATAAGCAATGATGAAACCACTGAAATGTGACAACAGACATGCCCACAAAACCAAAGTCTCGTGCTGGACTGGAACTGAGCATCAACAAAGGATCCACTCAACAGATGCTTCAGAGAGTGACAAATCTTTTACCGGTACCTACTTGAGGTTGTTAAACACCCTAAACTCCCACTTCAAGACAAGAGTTACTTGCTTCACGGTCTGCCAAAAACGGGTTTCCTTTTGAGAAACTCGCCACGGATTGCGTTAATTGGACTACGCACAGCAGCTGTGCGGTGGTCAGAAAGCTTCTTGAACTGGAACCGACTGGGACTCAGGGACCGAGGAACTCCTTGCAAGGTGGCAATTTTGCAACGGTGCTCCAGTGTCAATTGGCAAGCCATGGGCAAACTATCCATCCATCCATTTTCTTCGCCGCTTATCCTCACAAGGGTCGCGGGGAGTTCCGGAGCCTATCCCAGCTGTCAATTGGCAGGATGCGGGATACACCCTGAACTGATTGCCAGCCAATCGCAGGGCACATCGAGATAAACAGCCACACTCGCAATCACACCTAGGGGCAATTTAGAGTGTCCAATTAATCCATCCATCCATTTTCTTCGCCGCTTATCTTAACAACGATCGCGGGAGTGCTGGAGGCTATCCCGGCTGTCAACGGGAAGGAGGCGCGGTACACCCTGAACTGGTCGCCAGCCAATCGCAGGGCACATCGAGATAAACAGCCACACTTGCAATCACAATCACACTTATGGGCAATTTAGAGTGTCCAATTAATCCATCCATCCATTTTCTTAACCGCTTATCCTCACGAGGGTCGCGGGGAGTGCCGGAGCCTATCCCAGCTGTCAACGGGCAGGAGGCGGGGCACACCCTGAACTGGTCGCCACCCAATCGCAGGGCACATGGAGACAAACAGCCGCACTCACAATCACACCTTGGCGCAATTTAGAGTGTCCAGTTAATGTTGCATGTTTTTGGGACGTGGGAGGAAATCGGAGTGCCCACCCGGAGAAAAGCCACGCAGGCACGGGGAGATCTGCAAACTCCACACAAGGAGGGTCAGGATTGAACCCGGGACCTCAGAACTGTGAGGCCAACGCTTTTACCAGCTGACCTTCTGCATAAATCCCATGCCTTCACCCAGAAGAGCATATTTTACAAAGATTTATTTTCCTCCTGTTGAAATAATGAATTGATGCTGCAAAATGCATTTATTTATTGATTGGGTGTCTTGTCAAGGACTGAAAAGCCATCGTTGGATGTTTTTCAACTATATGCGATAAAAGGTAGGCGGCACGGTGGATCATGGGTGAAGCGTTTGCCTCAGAGTTCTGAGGTCCCGGGTTCAATCCCCACAGTTTGCATGTTTTCCCCGTGCCTGCGGTGGGTTTTCTCCGGGCGGGCACTTCGGTTTCCTCCCACATCCCAAAAACAAACAACATTAATTGGACACTAATTTGCCCCTCGGTGTGATTGTGAGGGCGGCTTTTTGTCTCAATTTGCCCTGCGATATGGTGGCGACCAGTTCAGCGTGTACCCCGCCTCTTGCCCGATGACAGCTGGGAAGGGCTCCGGCGCTCCCAGCAACCCTGGTGAGGATAAGCGGCAAAGAAAATGGATGCAATTTCAGGCAGCGAATATTAGCCAGTTGAATCTCAGGAGACTGAAAATATTGTTTGAACTGGCGACCAGTTCAGGGTGAAGTCGGAAATAGAAAAGGGAGAAAGTGCAGCGGGGTGGGTCAAGACCTGGATTCGATCCCAGCCCCGCCAGCGTGGAGTTTGCATGTTCTCCCCGTGCCTACGTGGCTTTTCTCCGGGTGGGCACATCCCAAAAACATGCAACATTAATCGGACACTCTAAATTCCCCCTAGATGTGATTGTGAGTGCGGCTGTTTGTCTCCGTGCGCCCTGCGATTGGCTGGCGACCAGTTCAGGGCGTACCCTCCCTCCTGCCTGTTGACAGCTGGGATAGGCCCCAGCGCTCCCTGTGACCCTCGTGAGGATAAGCGGCGTAGGAAAGGGATGGATGAGACAAAAGTATAAACTCACACAGAAATGCGGGACGAGGGTCCTCCGGCTCTGGAGTGCAGCTCCGGCAGCGAGTAGGTCTCGTACTCTGGGTAGGAGACCGCCTTCCACGAATTCTGGGCCGCGTTGATGGCCTCGATGACACCTCGGTTCGGCGTAAACGGCCTGTCGAAGAGCCTGAAGAGAGGGGAAAAATGTCAGGCCGAGTACCGCTGGAAGTCCAGGGCAACAAAGCCGTCATCTGAGGCTCCACCGTGTCATTTGATCATATCATTACTAGTAAGTACAGTATTGATTGTGCAGGAGATAATGCTCACGTAACTCCTCTTCATAACTATAACTCATATCGGCCCATGAGACAAAAAAAAAAAAAAGAAACATCCATAGTCTCTTCTCAAGAACGCACATGAACGGACTATTGACAAAGAGTGAACTACATCCTGTTTGAAGAGCAGAACACGCATGATGGTGACGCACGGGCGAGTCTGCGTGGAAGACTTCAAACGTCGCAGAACAATGAGCACCGACGTTTACTGAGATTTTAGAAGGGGGAAAAAAAAAAAAAGCTTCCTTTGATTTTAGACAGCGTGACGGAGTGAGGATAAGCATAGAATCGCAAGGATTTGTCCATGTTGGTCAGTGATGAGAACGAGGATTCAGGTGTCCGCGGCTGTGGCATTCAAAGACATACCGTAATTTCCGGCCTACAGAGCGCACCTGATTATAAGCCTCAGCCAGTACATTTGTAAAGGAAATATCATTTGGTACATACATAAGCTGCATTGTGTAAAAGCCGCAAGTGCCCACATTGAAACCAACATATTTACAAAGACGGTACACAGAAAGAGTTTTAATACATTAGCTTATCTTAACATAGCAACAACACGGTAGCATGAAGAGGGCTGGTAAAAAGAAAAAACAAAAAAAAAACATACTGGTAAAAAAAAAAAAAAGTTCAAAAAAAACAAACCTAAATCACTGAGACGTGGCTGCAAAATACACTAGCGTGGCGCTAATGCTAGTGCGGCACGAACAGGGCTGGTTAAAAAAAAAAAAACATACCGGTAAAAATTACGGAGACATGGCAGTAACACAGCAGCAACACGTTAACACAGCACTAACGCTAGCGCAGCGACAACAGGGCCGGTAAAAAAAAAAAAAAAACATACTGGTAAAAATCATGGAGACATGGCAGTAACACAGCCGCGACATGCTAGCACAGCGCTAACACGAGCGCGACGACAACAGGGCCGGTAAAAAAAAAAAAAAAAACATACCGGTAAAAATCACGGAGACACGTCAGTAACACAGCAGCAACATGTTAACACAGCGCTAATGCTTGCGCAGCGACAACAGGGCCGGATAAAATTTAAAAAATAAAAAAAACATACCGGTAAAAATCACGAAGACACAGCAGTTACACAGCAGCAACACGCTAGCACAGCGCTAACGCTAGTGCAGCGACAACAGGGCCGGTCAAAATAAAAAAATTAAAAAAACAAACCAGTAAAAATCACTGAGATGCGGCAGTAATACAGCAGCAACACGCTAGCACAGCACTAACGCTAACGGTTAAAAAAAAAATAAAATACCAGTAAAAGTCACTTCCTCGGCACATATATTCCACCGGCCTCACTCTTACCTTTTCCGCTCGAGCGCCCCCTTGCGGCCGTTTGAAAAAAAAAAAAAAAATACACTAATTAACCGCATCACCGCATAAGCCGCAGGGTTGAAGGCGTGTGGAAAAAAATTTGCGGCTTACGGGCCGGAAATGACGTTAATTTACCTGGCGCTCAAGGGTGGCTTGTAGTAAGCTTGGGGTGGCACCGGTGCGACTTTCTTTCCGACAAAACAGGCCCAGTTGTTGCCTAAAACGTCGTGCACCCATCCTGGCAGGGTGAGGTCACAAAAGCTGGTCACCTTCGGGCCCTCTTCGACGTACTGAAAAAGGAGAACGAAAATACCCAACAAATTTGTACGTGAAATTAAACGTAAGGATTTATTCGGATAAAATGTCTCAAGGGAACCGACGGCAGGCAGACTACGAGGAAATGGAACAATCACATGTTTTGTGACGCCGAATAGGAATGCGCTATTTTCTCGACACATGCGTCATGAGAGGGAAAGAGGAATAATGTCTTGTCACGTCGCTGGATGATACACGATCATTCGATTTCAAGAATGACAACTTTTTTTTTTATGACCAGATTTCCATTATGAAATACAAATTGTTATGATAAATACTGAATACTGAAATACTGAATGAAGAAAGTAAATATGTGCCACTAGGATTTAAATTAAAAATCCATCCATTTTCTTTGCCGCTTATCCTCACGAGGGTCGCGGGGAGTGCCTATCCCGGCTCTCAACGGGCAGGAGGCGGGGCGCACTCCGAACAGGTCGCCAGCCAATCGCAGGGCACAGAGAAACAAACGCTCAGATTCACACCTAGGGGCAATTTAGAGTTTATTTAGTGTCCAATTAATGTTGCAAGTTTTTGGGATGTGGGAGGAAACCGGAGTGCCCACCCGGGGAAAACCCACGCAGGCATGGGGAGAACATGCAAACTCCACACAGGCGGGGCCGGGATCAAACCCGGGTCCTCAGAACTGTGAGGCCAACGCTTTTAACAGCGGACCCACCGTGCCGCCTGAATTAAAAATGCCACTGAAAATGTTATGTTGTATTTTTGAATACATATTTTCACTACAATTAAAAATTCTGTATTTCAGTTTAACTTTTCAATGTTCAAATTCGTCCTATTAAAAAAAAAAAAAATCAAACCTTTCAAAATACAAACGCAAAATTTCTCCTGAGATTGAACTGGCTAAAATTCACTGAAATTCCATCAATTTTCTTTGCCGCTTATCCTGAACTGGTCGCCAGCCAATCACAGACAAACAACCAATCGCACTCACAATCACACCTAGGGACAATTTAGAGTGTCCAGTTAATGTCGCATGTTTTTGGGATGTGGGAGGAAACCGGAGTGCCCACCCGGGGAAAACCCACGCAGGCACGGGGAGGACACGCAAAGTCCACACAGGCGGGGCCGGGATCAAACCCGGGTCCTCAGAACTGTTGGGCCAACGCTTTAACCGGCAGGGTTACTTCCGTTCACAGACATTAGCAAAGTATGTCCGAACCCAAACCTAACACCCAGCCAATCCAGTTCTGCTTTTACAAACGACACAGATTGGCTCTATAAATATATATATATACATAAAACATCATATTCATAGCAATATTATAAGCGCTTCGTTTACCTTGAAGAATGCAAACCATTTGTAGCCATTGATGACGACTTCGAAGCCCTGGTTGTAGATGAGCGTGAAGAAGCCGCTGTTGCCCATCTCGTCGTTGGCCACAGACAGCTTCTCGAGGGTCACCGTCACCGTCACCGTCTTCCCACCTGCGGCTGAAAAAAAGACACGCAATATTATACTATCGTTTCGAGCCATATTTAGATGATATGCGGATCACGGCAAAACCACCTCCGCGTGACGGCGATAAAAACAACGCCACGTGTGAGCGACGACGCCGCCGCGGCCAAACCGCCTCCCCGTCCGATCCACCTCCGCGGCGGAAATGAGCCGCCGTGTACCCGGCGCAGTGACAAGCCACCCCGGCCGAAGCCGTGTCGACAAGGCCGGCGCCCGGCTCAGCCTTGTCGACAAGGCCGGTGGCGAGCCACAAGGCCTGCGGAGGCCGTCCTTCCGCGGCTGCTGCACGGAAGCCTTCCGATGCGACACATTTAGCACCCCAGACTTACGGATTACGCCCCCGCCCCCCAACTATTGTTTTTTTTTTAAAGGGCCACTGTCATCAAATGCATGATTTTTCGTATGTTAATAATGAAAAACCGGCAGCCGGCATCCGTTTTTTTTTTTCCCCCCACCACAAAGCATGTTTTGACGCATGTGGCTTTTTGTAACTCCCGCCACAAAAATCATCTCGAGGGATTTGTTTTCGAGAAGAAGCAGGAAGTGACGTAGAGGACAGAGGCGCCCCCTAGTGGACTCGTTTGTTTCTATTAGTTTTACCTCCGGGAATGTAGCTCGTTGTTCCTTCGTGTTAGCCAAAACGCCGGCTCGTTGCATTGCTGGACATTGCTCGAACACTCGGGAGGATGGATTTTTTCATTGAAGTCAATAATGTTATATGTGTTTTTTTCATTACAATATCTATTTTCCCCGACGAACCGGATCTCTTAGAAACTTATGAATCCTCCCGAGTGTTCGAGCAATATCCAGCAATACAACGAGCCACCCTTTTTTGCTAACACAAAGGAACAACGAGCTACCTTCCCGCAGGTAAAACTAGTAGAAACGGACGAGTCCACTTGAGGGCCGGTCCTGCCATGTACGTCACTTCCTGCTTCTTCTCCAAAACAAATCCCTCGAGAGGATTTTCACGGCGGGAGTTACAAAAAGCCATATACGTCAAAATCGAAAATGTTTTGTGGTGAAAAAACGGATGGGTCCATATCGGCTGCCGGGTTTTTTTTTTTTTTCATTAATAGCATTCTAAAAATCATGCATTTCATGACAGTGGACCTTTAAGAAACCTTGTTGTAAATGAGGAAAAGCGGTGGTGAAACCAAATACTGTACACTAAATATTTGGCTTCGAGTTATGCAACTGTACGCCATAAATTACAGTTCAGTACAAACAATATCTTGGATTGAAGGAGTTTGGCTCACATTTGGTATGACCAGGAAGTAAAATGCAAACCTGCTGATCTTTTGTGGAAGCTGTAACACATTTAATGACCAAAAAAAAAAAAAAAAACCTAACCCTAAAATATTTTTTTTTTTTTTTTTATGAAATGTAAGTGCACACATCATCGCAAGACGTGTACAGTGAGCCACTTGATCTTGCGAGTTGCAACCTGTTATTAAATCATAAATTTAACCCAAAAGATGACAACTATTGTCATATTTTTATCACTCTTTTTGCTGTTCTGCTCTACTGTCACAATATTTCGCCATTGTACCTCCTTCCTCGGAGCAGTTGTCGTTCTTGTCGTGGCCCGGGTCGGACACCCGGAACACCCAAGTCCCCAGGAGGTCCTCGTAGGTGCAGTTGGCCGGGGTGTCCCCCCGACACCCCCACGCACACATCGCCAACACACACGCCAGGACGCCGCTCAGCCTCATCACGACACGCGCACGCTAAGCAGGCCAAGTGGACTTGACAGCGCGACCTAATTTTAGAAAGGCACAACTTTAAAAACTCCCGAAAATAAAACAGCCGACGAGTACATGTGCACGGAAGTGACAGCTTAGACACCATAAGTTGTAAAATAACATTTTTAGGCTTCAGAATAATCATAAATATAATTCTTCTTTGGTGGATTTTTACCTTCACTCGTTTTGACTTGCTGCAACTACCGGAAGTGTCTATCGTCATTCAAAAATGTTCTTTATCCTTGTACACTGCAGCCCGATGCTATATGTATTTTGTTTTCGCAATTTTTCCGAACGTGACCGTCATTTCTGCGCAGGCGCAAAGCCGCCACGACGACATGGGAAATGAAAACGAGCAAGCTGTCAAACAGACGTTCCTACGTGGCGGCCATGTTGGAAAGGGCGACTTTCCTATCAAACACAATGCACGGACTTAAAAAAAAAAAAAAAAGAAGTTGTTCATTTCTCAGCCCATTTTCACAAATTATGCAGCATAACGTGTCAGCATTTTAACCGTTTGTTGTCTCGATTCCTCCGGTGCGGCAAAACGAACAAAAACCTCGTGTTACCGGGCAGCTTTTGTCTTCTTCTTTGGCTATCCTGCCAGAAGACACACATCTCATGTGCGTCAGATACCGAGATAAGACCCGGACGTCTGTACTGCACATTCCTTTGTAATAAATCCTATTTGCTGTTAACTTTTTCTAATCATTGGTCATATCTTCCTCGACCCGTGACCACGCGTAGGGTCCAAACTCGCAAATCCCTTCGACGCCAAATGTTTGATCCTGGAACAGATTATTCGTATATCAATTATTTCCTATCGCAAATGAATGCTTCAATCAAAGGTCGGCGAGCGTCTTGGGTTTTGTGTTTGCCCTCAGATGTTCTACTGCCTTTCGAGGCCCAGAAAAGATTCATTTCGACCGCGTTCATTCAACGTTCCGTCATCAGTGCTTAGGTTGCACTTACGGTCCCGTTGGGCGGTTCGCGCCGCGGCGATGAACGGCAATTTCATTTGGCGAACACGTGGGAGCGGCCACTTCACCCTTGTGTTGCGTCCTCCTCATTTAGATGGAGTGCTTTCACAATCACTTAGCTCCGACCAGACCCATCCACCTACACACTTCACAATACCGTTCATATTACAGTATACTGAAGGCCATATTTTTTGTGTGTGTGTGTTTTGCACAAAGCACTGCGCGAACAGCGCCTCTCGTTGTTTATGACGCTGCTATGACGCATGTTCTACACGCATATGAACGAACGCGTGAGTCACCGTGTATCCGCAAATTTACACCGTTAACCGTCAACCTTGAGATTTGTTGTTTTCAAGGCTTCGCTTCATTTCAACTCCTCTTCTTTAGCACATCCTCAGCAAATATGGATCAGTCGCCGCGCTCTTTGAAAAGCCAATGAAATCACAAATTAGATTCGCGTGATTAGAAACTAATTATACATCACCAAGGACTGATAAATGAGGTATCGACTCGGTCTCAAAGCCATCGGTGACCGCGTGTAGCTTTTGTGCGTGTTTGTTTGCATGCATCCTGGCAGAACTGTCCAAAAAATAAAACTAAAAAATTGTGAGCTTTACGTCCTCAACATAGATTTTAGTTCCGATCACACGAACGTTGCAAATACAAACATAAAGAAATGATGAACGGTGGCAAAAAAGGGAAGAAAATGAAATATTGGGCTGTACTTTAACAAAGGAAACATTCATCCATTTTCTTTGCTGCTTATCCTCGCAAGGGATTGCTGGAGCCTATCCCGGCTATCAGCGGGCAGCCCTGAACTGGTTGCCAGTGGGACGGTCTGAGCGCTCCCCCGTGCTAAAAAATCTCCTTGTGATTAATGCGCATGTGTTACTAACAGGGTAACTGTGGGTTCGTAGGAGACGCTTACTAGGAAATCCCCCGGTGTCATAGTTCCCCTTCTTCTACATAGAGGGAGCTAACATGTGTTGAGATTTTTTAAAAAAGATTTAAAAAGTCAATTTTTGGGGCTTGGAACGCATTATTTCCTTTTCCATTCATTGTAATGGGAAACATCGATTCGGTTTTCGGACAAATCACTTCTCCAACCGTTTTCTGGAGCGGATTGTGGCCAAGAACCGAGGCATCACTGTATTTTGATTTGGCATCGTTGCTAAGTCATTTGCAGTCAGGAAATTAAAACCATTATAAGGATTTTGAGATTTACTCACTTAATCTGTAATCTGTATTTCTGACGCTGTAGCAGCGGTAACCAAAACTGCCTCAGATGTTGTTTTTACACTTCCATCCATCCATTTTCTTTGCCGGTTATCCTCACGAGGGTCAGCTGTCAACGGGCAGGAGGTGCGGTACACGCTGAACTGGTTGCCAGTGTGACGGTCTGAGCGCTCCCCCGCGCTGAAAAGTCTCCTTGTGATTAATGCGCGTTTGTTACAAACAGGGAACTCTGGGTACGTAAAAGACACTTACTAGAAAATCCCCCGGTGGCATAGTTCGCGTCGTTCTACATAGAGGGAGCTAACGTATGTTAAGCTAAAAAAAAGAAAAAAATGCTTTAAAAAGCCAAATTTTGTAGGCTTGGAACGCATTATTTCTTTCTCCATTCATCATAATGGGAAACATGGATTTGGTTTTTGAACAAATCACTTACCTTTATTCCTTTCTTTATTATAGTTTTGGACTAATCAATGTAACATTCAATGTTTCATCCAAGGGCGGTTGTCGAGCGTGTTTGTTGAAGTTGTAGAAGTGTCGAGTAACTCACAACAACAACGACACAATGTGAGGACACTTTATTCTCTGCGCGAACCGCTTTATGTCACTTTGTAATATCGGAGAACAATCCAAAGAAATCGAGTCTCTAAAAATGTCAGATACGCTCGAAACGCACAACTGCACACTCACGCCGCTGCGTTGACAACGGCCTCCTCTACAAAGCCACTTCGAAAGATACTGCAACGTTCATACAGCTACAACCATATAAGTCTCAATATTTCACACTTTACAAGTCCATGGGGATATACTGTATGAAATACATTAGTGAAATATAAATCCATCTTCCAGCATCACAGACATATAGCATCTAATTACATTCTACATTTCTGTCATCAGAAAAAAAACAATAATAATCAAAATGACAACGCTTAAAAAAAAAAAAAAAAAAAACCTTTCCTAAAAATGAATCGTCACAATATCAAATGACCAACGGCGAATAAACGATACAAGATTCCCTTAAATAAACGATCGGTTTAAATATTTTCCGTACAAATAGAACAAGTTCATCGCGTCTAAAAATACATTAAGTACATCGTTTTTCACAGCAGATGGTTTGTCAATCTCGCTCGTCACTTCGACACTTCAAAAAGGAAACAAAACGCCTGCAACGAACGGTTGAGGGAGTCAAAATTGGCACCGTGTTTATGTGAAGGGGCACAACTAGAAGAAGAACACTTGAGACTGACAATACGCACTTCACGCTTCGTGTGCTAGCCCGACATCAAATACCAGGGAGCGATTATTCTTCACATTTACGTCAATAACAGTCATTTTGGTCCAGCGGTGAGTAAATGCAATTACTTTTTTTTTTTTTTTTTTTTTTTGTTTTTGTACAATTAGCATTTAGAGTGACTGTGAATTTCTTCAAGAACCGTAATTTCCGGCCTACTTTTTTCATACGCTTTCGTCCCTGCCGTTTATGCGGCTAATTTTTGCATTTTTTTCTAACGGAATAGGTAAGAAGGAGACCGGTGGAATACGTGTGCCGAGGAAGTGACTTTTTTTCAGCCCTGTTAGCGCTGCGCTAGCGTTAGCGCTGTGCTAGTGTTAGCGCTGTGCTTGCGTTTGCGTTGTGGTAACGTGTTGCTGCTGTACTGGGGTGTCTCAGTGATATGTAACAGTAAGTTTTATTTTAACTGGCCATATTAGCATTAACACAAGCGCTAGCTTTAGCGCGGCGCTAGCATTAGCACTAGCTTTACCGCGGCGCTAGTGTTAAACTCTTGCTGTGTACAGTCTTTGTAAATATTTCGTGTTTCAATGTGGACACTTGCGGCTTTCACACAGTTGCGGCGTATGTACAGTAGGTACCAAATGGTATTTCCTTTACAAAAGTACTCGGTGAGGCTTGTAACCAGGTGCTCTCTGTAGGCCGGGAATTACGCTAACAATTACGCCACTTAAGCAAATTGAAGCCCAGGCTAACTGCTTGCTGCATTGCAAAGATTCAAACGCGCACTTTATTTGAATGCAGGCATGCCTTGCCGCTCTCTCTTCACACCACGTATTAGTAAAAAAAAAAAAAAAGGCAAAACATATTTGACAAGCTTGTCGAAATTAGAATGTCGAAATGAACAAACTAGCTATGATGAAGTTGATTCGCTCCAGTGAGCAGGAAAGTGTAAGGCAACATTTATATTCTTATTGGTCGCGGCAAAGTCAAACAAACGGAATCTCGTTCCAATTGAAAGTTCAAGAATAACTGGGGGATATTTTTATGCTCATAGCAACAAGTATTTAGCATCTATTTGATAACGCGGATAAGCTCCCATTTCACATTTTCCTTTTCTTGTACTTTAAAACAGAGGCATTAGTTATGTAAATACGGTGCCACCTTGGGTTATAATTTATGAATGGCCCGGTTTATCAACAGTTCAGCTCACAAAAGAACTACCTCGGTTAATGCGCTATTTATGATTTGGGAATCGTGTAGGCAAGGGCGCGCGGGAGGTGCTTTTTATTGCGTTGCGACGGTACGGCTCCATAGAAGTGAAAACTGACAGCCATCGTGTTATTGTATTGGGAATCAAATTCATATAGCGGCTTTCTCAACACCCAACGATGGTTTAAAACAGGTGCACATTGACAGAGACACATTGATAGAAATATTAAAATGTGATTTGCTAGCGAATACACGGTTATTTCTTCCCAAGAATTAAACATTCTATAGCATTTATTTTAACTACAAATTCATAACAAAAAAAAAAAACGGATTTACAACGTCAAAATGGATGAATCTCATTTTTATTCATTTCCCTGAGAAGCATCAGCTCTATACGCAAATATTTCTGGATGCAACGGACCTTTCCGACCTGTCAATCACTCGTACATCAATAGCCAATCTGATAGCCGCATTGTCTTAACCCCTGGCTAGACACGCCCCTCTCACCGTATTGTCCCGCAGGCAATGCTGGTGGTCAGTAGCGTGCGCTTGGAAAAGTTAATGTTGCGAAGAAAATGGTCCTCAGATGCGCTTGGGTAACGTCCAATTCTTGATTCATTTTCCAAAGCCTAAAACACAGTTGACGAAGTGTCTACGATGGATTAATGCTCGCGGAAAACCGCACGTACAACTAAATGTGGGGAATATCAACAACCACGAGGCTGTATGTTCAAGGGTAGGTAAGGGAGAAGTATCTGTTGGATTTCAATATGAAGTTTGTCTGACGTCAAACTTTTTTGCATCGATCGCCAACGTTTCGCCGGAACTCCGGCAATGCGTCCCGCTCCGTCCAAAATCTTTATTCCGTGTCCATATCCCCACGTGAAACAGTTGAGTTGAGTCTGACGCATTTGGCAAAAAAAAAACATACCCCAATATTACCTGGAATACGCGATGGAGAATCGACTTCAAACCTGTTCTGTTCAGTCGCCATTTTGGAAGCTTGTTGGACATGGCTAAAGGGGGCGGAGTTTAAGGTCGCCATCGGAAAGGTCCATTGAGGTCACAGAAAGAATTCAATTCATAACCAAAGGTACGACTGTATAGAAAGAAAATTTGAAAAAAATCACTCATTAGCTCTGCCTTCTCTATGTGTAAAAACAATAACTTGGACTACACGCAAACCAGAGATTTTAAGCCATAACATACCGTATTAACGTATTCAACCTATCGCTAAAATGCAACAAAAGTCAACTATTTGCCAGCAGCCGCACACAAACGATACAAAACCGCTGCTGATGACATATTTAAGACAACTAGGCGTCACCCCCGTCCCCTGGCCCGGATTGCACTCGGCCTCGATCCTGCAAACGCAAACTTGAACGCAGCTTTTACCTCTTTCATATTCAGGACAGCGCTGGAAAGTCTCTGTGTTGAGTCTTTTTCCCTTCACTTCCCATCAAGTGCTTTCCCCTTCCTCTGTCTGCACACAAAACTCCCGTTTGAATATAAACGCTCCGTGCGTCTTTTAAAAAAAGTTGTGGCAAACAATTCGTGAGATCTATTGCCGCGTTCCGGTTAACTGCAAAGTGGGAAAAGCGCATCGGTCGTGAGAATCTTCCGGGTTAAATCTGAATACGTGTAGAGCTCGTGCACGTGACGTCACCGTTTTCACGGCGCCATTTTGCAGGTCAAACAGAGCTGCCCGACTTTGTGGGAGACACTGAACCAGAAGAGAATGTTTACAATACCCGAGACCTGTTTTGCTGTTGATTGTCACGACAGACGAGACAGATATTCAAAGAGATAATTTCATAGAATACCATCGGTAAAGACCAGAAAAGATCGATGGATTTCGGGAATTAAACGTGACGGATGGTGTCCGACCAAATACACACGACTGTGTAGCGATCTCTTCACTTCAGGTAAGAATTATTCTTCTCAATGTCAAATTACCAAGAAGTATTTGTAATGGCAAATCAGCTCATTTGAGAACAATGCGTGTTCCAAAAAAACTGTCGCAGAGGTTTTACGTGTGGCCGCAATCGCTTCCGCGTACATTCCGTGGAGACGACCCCGTCCTTTTTCACTCATAGTTAATTAATGTGAGTTTGTGTAAAACCAGGGGTCATTTATTTAAATATTAGTATTTGTATTGAATATTAGCTGAAAAGATGGATGGATTCCGGCAAAGGTTAACGTGTAGCCGGATACGCCTCCGCGTTCACGAGCCGTCTCCCCGTTGAGAACAGATCCGGCAACCAAGTATTCGTATGCGTCCAGACTTTTCTACGCTTTCAAACTCTTCCGTGTAAATCTCGAAGATTTACTCGCCAGATCCACGTGTAGATCCAGTTGTCCAAGACAAGCGGAAGCGGATTAACTTTCCAATTTCTTATCGGCGGAAACATCGACTTCGCCATTAAATGCGGGTTCTCTATGCTGAGTTTATCTCATTTTTCCACGTACTTTCGTTTATTTCCAGCTTCTAAATGTCTGACGGTATCGGACAAGACTCTGGGCGTCGTGCTACAAGAGGTATTTTCGCGTCGTCTCCAACCGACTTTGCATTGAACAATGCTTTGCCAGACCGGCAATATGGCGAGGTCAACAAAAGTCACGTCATTTTATCACGTAGGTGCGCGAGCTCGAGAGCCAACCTTCACTTCATCTCATACAACACAAAAATAATGTACTACATGAACGATATTTTATACTCCATTTCTCAAGTTTCCTAAGTAGGTATATCACTATATCAACAACAAATGTATTTTTAAAAGATCAAGGCTGCCTCCGAAGTTTTTGTTTGTTGTTATAACTGCTGAGTAAACAAAAACTTGGGTTCGGATTTACAGAATAACTGGCAAAATCATAACGTAGTACAGCAATGGGAAAATGACAAAAAAATGTATATCTGAAGTAGGGGAAACGTGTAGAAACTGTTGTCTTTCATTTTCAGCATACTAAATTGCACAAGTGGGTGGAAATGTTTTGTTTGCGCTGATAAGCCCTTGATGGACTTTAGTCTATTGAAAAGCCAATTTGTGTTTTTCAGGAGGAAAATAAAAACATTTTTATCAAGCACATACTGGGATGACTTTACAGTCATCACTTAGTTGATTCAAACGAGCACAATGAGCCCCACCTCGGCGGTTTTGTGACTCTTTACTGCGTCTAAATAAAATGAAAACGCCAGCGATCTACAAAAGAGCTAATTAATAAAAAAATACATGTGACATTAAACAAGTTTTGATTGGCTGTTCAAATTTAATTTGGATTTAGACATCGCGGAGGTTCAGCTATTAAATTAAAAAAGTGAGATTAATTACTGTGAAACTAGATGTGCATAAAGAATGCAATCATGCCAGACAGCGACAGTATTGATTGTTATTATTTGATACGGGGGCGTACAGTATTGTGGCATGTTGATAAGATGCCATCCCTCCCTTTGTGCGGCTGTGCGAAGTTTATCCATCCACCCATCCATCCATCTATCATCTACCGCTTTTCCGGGTCAGGTCGCGGGGGAAGCAGCTTCAGCAGGAATACCCAGACTTCCTTTTCCCCAGCCACTTCTTCCAGCTCTTCCGGAGGGATCCTGAGGCGTTCCCAAGCCGGCCGAGAGACGTAGTCTCTCCGGTGTGTCCTGGGTCGTCCTCGGAGTCTCTTTCCGGTGGGATGTGCCCGGAACACCTCACCAGGGGGGTGTCTGGGAGGCATCCGAATCAGATGCCCCAGCCACCTCATCTGGCTCCTCTCAATGCGGAGGAGCAGCGGCTCGACACTGAGCCCTTCCCGGATGACTGAGCTTCTCACCCTATTTCTAAGGGAGAGCCCGGACACCCTGCGGAGGAAACTCATTTTGGCCGCTTGTATCGGGGATCTTGTTCTTTCGGTCACGGCCCACAGTGAACGTAGATCGACCTTTGCCTTTCGACTTAGCTCCCTCTTCCCTACAACGGACCAATACAAAGTC
The DNA here is from genome assembly GCF_019802595.1 of Syngnathoides biaculeatus. Lineage (NCBI taxonomy): Eukaryota > Metazoa > Chordata > Actinopteri > Syngnathiformes > Syngnathidae > Syngnathoides > Syngnathoides biaculeatus. The sequence goes on from NC_084647.1 coordinate 6,418,971, forward strand.
CGCATCACTGCAGACGCTGCACCGGCCCGTCTGTCGATCTCCCGCTCCATTCTTCCCCCACTTGTGTACAGGACCCCAAGATACTTGAACTCCTCCACTTGGGGCAGGATCTCATCCCCGACCCGGAGAGGGCACACTACCCTTTTCCGACTGAGGACCATAGTCTCGGATTTGGAGGCGCTGATTCTCATCCCAGCCACTTCACACTCGCCTCTGAACCGCTCCAATGAGAGCTGCAGGTCACGGCTTGATGAAGCCAACAGAACCAGACCATCTGCAGAGATGAGAGACGTGATCCTTTCGGTCATGACCTGCAGCTCGTGCCCATAGGTATGTAGATCGACTGGTAAACTGAGCTTCGCCTTTCGACTTAGGTCCCTCTTTACCACAACGAACCGATACAAAGTCCGCATCGCTGCAGACGCCGCACCGATTCGTCTCCATTCTCCCCTCACTCCTGAACAAGACCCCAAGATACTTGAACTCCTCCTCGTCAGTTTATCATCTCAATAAATGTATTTTTTAGGGGGGTTGAACTTCTCTCATAATGCAGCATACGCAGTATGGCAGTGGGTTGCGTGGACCTCGATCTCCTACCTAAGAAACGACAAGCGCTCGGGTTGAACTAATAACTGGGTTGCAAAGTAAAATTATTGAACGATAACCAACAACTGAACGCTGTTACATGGGGCCAATTAGAGCACAGGAGGAAAACATCATCGCGTTAGATTACGAGCTGCCTTGTGTGCTTTTTGGAGCTAAAACAGCCTCCCGCGCATCATCAATACGTTGGGCTAAAAGCAAACAGTGTGATTTTTTTTTCTTTTTTTTTTTTTTTTTTTACATAACCTAGAGATGCTTTCCCTCTGATCAGCAGATGAGTGCTTTTGGATTGGAAAGTACGCGCAAGGATTATCAATCCAATTCTTTGGAGTGCCGTCACAAAGATAAGTCGTGCTGCATTTTTCCATCGGTGGATCATATCACGGGATAGGAAACATTAATCAAGGGGAATTTGATTTCCTTCCAAAAAACGATCATCCCTTAATTAATTTTCTTCCTGTTCAGTCAGGTGATTTTTTATTTTTTTTTTTTATAGCTCAATGTCCCATCACGGAGTCAGTGCAAGAAAGGAAATGTGAGCATTGATCCTGTTTTTGCCTCGCATAGTTCCACCCAAGAGGCTGATAACAAGCAGCTCAAGGGCTGAAAGGAGTGCAAAGTTCCTTCTCTGCAATAAACACAAGTCAGCGTCTCTGCCGGAAACCGGCTCCGACCGGATCGCAAACAGCACCGGCTAAATTCTTCCGTCACGGTCTGTTGATTTTATGATGGCGATACGTGACGCATGTACAGAAATGTTAATCACGACAATGATATTGATAACGACGATGACGCGCCGTCGTGATTTTTCTTTGCGTCGTTTTCAAATGATCATGGACACAAAGCATTTAGTTCAGAGTCAATGAGTGTAACTCTTACTCACAGTACAATTCCAGCGATTCCGTCTTTAACGAATCCCATCTGAGTGCAGACAATAAAATGTCATAAAATAACCTCTCCATTTCACACACATTAGACAAGGAATACAAAACTTGTCTCACCTTGTGCAGATTTTCCGTAAACACAAGCGCGTTTGGCAAATGCTTGCTCCTTGGCAAATTGTCCATAAGAGAAGACAGAAATAGTTCTTAAAAGTGGTTGCTCAGACAAACGGATGCTATTGCTTTTACAATGAAAAGAACAGAATGATGGAATTGAACAAATCAAAACACCGTAGAAAGTCTTTAAGGTTGACGTTTTTTTTTTTTTTTTGAATGGAACCACATGAACTCGCAAAATGAATAAGGTAGCCCCACCCCAAACCCTGTGGAACGAATAAAGAGAATCGTAATTGACACATTCAGAGTGGTAACCACAGTTTCTTGAGTCCTGCTGTCATCGGAATTATTTGTTACGTTATCATCGTTTCGTTCGTGGGCACCGTGACGATGGAAACGGGCAGAACGCAAGCTCACCTTTGCTCAGTTCAGTGCGCGACCAAACTTGAGCATTTAGAATAGAAAAACATTTAGTTGAAGTCAAGTCAACTGCACGTTATCATGAATTGATGATTATTACTCACGCTATTCCTTAACAGTCTTTTTTTTTTGTTTGTTTTTCATAGAAGGTGTCAGGTACTTCATTTAATACTTTTCTTTAAGTAATTTCCCATTACCCGAAATGTCAAACTGACATTTATTGAGCTCGGATCCCCCCGCCCCGACCCCAAGCCCCCACATACTGTAATTGGCCTAAAATTCTTTTTGCTAACACGCCAGCGGCAAGGAGAAAGCTTTTTCGAGGCTCGTCTGCCGCTGAGACTTGGGAATACTTTTGCACCTGTGCCACAGATTGACAGAAGCTAATGAGGGGAACCTTTTCTACATAGAACTCGAAGGGAACCTAATGAATTCCGTCAAATATTACGAAGACAGTGACATTGGTATCCTGCGTTCTTGTTTTGTGGAAACTCTCTATAATATTTCGAATTTAGGATCTGTTAAGACTAATGTCGTTATTAGCTGGCGGGGTTTTATTTTAGTCAATTTGCAAAAAGATTAGGTGTCATGTGATTCATCTTCCCTGCTTCCAGGTAAAAAGGTTTTTGGGTCAACCCTTTCAAGAATCAAGTGGAACTGAAAACGGCTGATGTAATACGAAGGCGCTAATGTGCAAAGCGAGATACTGCAGCTGTGAACCCATAACTTGTGAAATATTTACAGTTTTACTCGTTTTGTGAGTCCCCGCACACAGCCTGTTGGTGCTTGATTGCGGTACAGGAGATCAACTGAACAGTTTATGTGCCTTTTGGGAACTTTTAGATGGTCCATTCTCCTGAAGACAAGTAAAACACACTCATGGAGGTTTACATACATCCACGCGTACCTCGAGTGCACAATCGCTATCTCTAATTAGCCGACAGCCATGTTACCTTTAAGGCCACAATCTAATCCTAATACATATTTTCAAAGCACATTTCCCCTTCTGATGTAAGGAACATCAAGATGAAAATGTGATCTCACCGCACACATGTAAACACAAAGCGCCGACACCCTCGCGGGAATGAATGCTTTTCAGTTGATCCGTTAGCTCCTCTTCCCCTGCGTCATGTCTACCTCACAGCGAAGAGGAGCTCTGGCTGTAGTTTCTGAGATTGAGTCTACTGTACCTGGGCGAAGGAGGCGACGGGGGAGGATGGGAGGGTACCGGGGGCAGACACAGATCTATCTCAGACACAGCCGAGCTACTGCTAGATGCCAGAGAGTCCCGGAAGGGCGACGGGGGAGTCAAAGCAATAAGCTCCTCCTCCAATTCCACTCTCCTCAGTGGGGAGTCCATGAGGCAGGCGACCAAGCCGCCTCGCATGGGGGAAATGGAAGGAGAGGACTGGGGGTGAGGGGGTGGAAGAGGGTAGGGCGAATGCGGAAGGGGCACCGGGTGGACGGGACAGCCGCCCCGCCGCCCCAAGCTCGACTCGGCGAGGGGGTGGGGCTGGACGTCGGCGTAGGTGGTGAAGACAGGAGGCGGTTGAATCTCGCAAGGAAGAAGGTAGGGGTCAGTGGGGTGCGGCACTGGCGGCGAGTGTTTGTGTGCGTTGGGGTGCGTGGGAGAGGACAACAGCATCATCGTGTTGAGCTCGCTGATATTAGCGGTAAAGCGGTTCACCACGCAGCTGATCTGATCCATCAGGTTGCTCTGGCACGCCACCGGGCGACCCTCCAAGATGATCAGGCGACCGTCGCTCCCGGCCGCGCCCGAGTTACAGCTGACGCGCCCGTAACTGCTGCCGCTGCTCTGGCTGCAGTTGCTGCTGGGGTACGTGGCGACGCCCGCCATCTGAGGCTCTTGCTCCGAACCTGCACCGAGTCTCTGGCTCACCGTGCTGATCGGGGAGGGCGTTTGCGGTCGATACGTGAGGGAGTACCTCTCCTCGGCTTCAGACACGTCGTACAGGTTCTTGTCGGCACCGGTGTCGCTATGGGAGGGCAGGGAAGAAACGGAGGGAAGGGAGGGCAGGGGCATGTGTGGAGGCAGGTCAGCTCCTCCACAGTAGCGCTCCTCAGATGTCTTGGAAAAGGGCTTGATGACCGCAGTTTGATTGTTCTCTTTCTTCTTGATGTGGAAGGATAAACGCTGCCACAAGTGGTTCCCGTGTGAACTGTTGCGCTCGGTCTGGGCCCAAGACACCGACTTGCCGTTCGAGCTGAAAAACGAGATCGATTTCGGACGATACATAAGTGGGAACAAGATTTAAAAAAAAAAAAAAAAGATGTACTGTGAGGGTCGTTCAGCAGGCTGATACGACCAAAGCCAAACGGCATTTGGAGTTTGAAGCAAATCTAATGTGATAATCAAAAGCAAAAAAAAAAAAAAAAAAGAAATGTATGTATCGATTTCATACACAACGATGTCCTTTACATGATTAAAGGCATTTAAAAACGGAAAAAAAACTTCCATGAAGGTGCTTCAAAGAGCAAACTAATCCAAAGGTTTACATACTTTTGCATGTGGTGCTCTGTAAAACCACGGAAGCTCATAAATGTTTGTGATATGACATTCCTTTCTGACTTGTTTCAACGCAGCAGCTGTTTCTTTGAAAAAAATTATTTTAATTAACCCCCCAGCCCCCACCTCTACTGACTTTATTCCTAATGCGTTTGCCTACATGACAGTATCTCAAAATCATCATCTCGGCGCAGCGGCACACAGCCATGCCAATTTCCACCACCAGCTGAAAAAAAAAAAAAAAAAGAGAGAGAGAGAGAGAAGACACAAATAGATGGAGATGTGCAGGAGGGACTGACAAAACAGCAGACATGGAAGGATTCCTGACATTTCTCATAACCGCATGATTAAAATCTTGCTTGGCAAGGCGGGTGAGGCTGATGTAACCACCTGACGTGAGACGGGGGCCAACGTTGACTTCACCCATTTGATCCTTTGCTTATTGCTTTAGGTGACAGGAGAATGGCGTGAAGAGAGGGGAAATGCTATTGTATGTCTGTCTGTCTGTCACCCGACATGTCATCCCTCCCCCACCGCCGCCACACACACCTCACACACACTCCATTTCTCTTCATTTCCACTCAGATTTTCCGAACTTTCGCCCATTCTTTCCTTCAACAGCTCAATTCATTCTCATCTGTCGTTACCGTGTCGCGATTAGCCAATGGACCATTCCGCCCTGTCAATCACTCGCACAATAATAGCCAATCAGATAGCCGCATTGTCTGAACCCCTGTCTTGACACGCCCCTCTCGCCGTATTGTCCCACAAGCAACACTGGTTGTCAGTAGCGTGCGCTTGGAAAAGTTAATGTTACGAAGGAAATGGGCCGGTCTGATGAAAGATATCCGGCTAGGTTACAAGGGGCCCAGTTGACTCATTTTCCAAAGCCTAGAACACAGTTGACGAAGTGTCTACGGTGGATTAAGGCTCGCGGAAGAGCGCACGTACAACTAAATGTGAACAATATCAACAAACACAAGGCTGTATGTTCCAAGGTAAGTGGTCTTCTCTGAGTTTGACTGAATTATTATCAGTGCAGGAGAACAACTTTCACTTATCACTTATCACGTATCACTGACCTGCCGAATGAAGTGTGTCATGTTATTATGCCGAAGAGTCAAGTGAGGGATACGTAAATGCGCCACGTCGTGCAAGAGAAACGTCTATTTGCCTATTTGTATCACGCCAGACTTTTAAGACAGCGCACTGGCTTCCATTACGAGCCAAGTGAAACGAATACACCCACTCACTTCTAAAGATAATAAAAGAAATATTCCTCGTGATCTTTCCAAGTAAAAAGTACTCACCCCGCTTTACGTGCGCAGTACGATTCCACTATTTGATCCTGTTGGATTTCAATCCGAACAACTTTTTTTGCATCGATCGCAAACGCTTTGCTGTAATTCTGACCGTCCTGCTCCGTCCAAAATCTTAATTCCGTGTACATATCCTTGCGGTGAAATGGTTGAGACTTCTCTGTAGAACTCTCTTGAACAAGTCTGACGCATTTGGCAAAAAACATACCCCAATATTATCTGGAATACGCGATAGAGAATCGACTTCATACATGTTATGGGGCATGGCTAAGGGGGCGGAGCTTAAGATCGCCATCGGAGAGGTCCATTGTCTGCAGTTCATGTGAGGGTCAGAAGGGGCTTCAATGAATCAATCTTTCAGAGGCCTCAGACACACACACAAATGCGTACACCTACCTGAGTGTCTCCGCGGTGGACCCTCTGCGTTTCCACAAGTTAACCAGGCTCGAGGATCGGCTTGCGGCTGAGGACGATTTGCCGTCGCCCACGTGCATGCGCACCACCGTGCTGGTGGTAAAGGCACTCCGCACGTTTCGCTCTGGTTTGGCCAGAATGATGTACACCTTCGATGACAGACAATAAAATACATTTTTAGATTTACTTGAGCCACCTGGAACCTCTTTGTGGGCGGATGAGTTCGCTTCGAGGCATAATGCAAAATCAAAACAAAGATTGTACTTGTTGAACTTTGTGTAATTATTAGAACTTTTTTAGAATTCATCTTGGTTTTTTTTGTTGTTTTTGCAATAACTTCACGAGAGGAAAATCTTTTTTACTTCATGCATCATATGCCCACTATATCTACTGACAATTAAATTATTAATAATTAATAAATAAAGAATTACAGTACATCATAACACTCCCTAACACAAGACAAATATGATCCACTATTGATATCCACTCTAATGTCCAGTAGGAGTTTGCCGAGCACTTATCAAACCTTGAATTATTCACAAAGTAAGAAATATTATAATTTAAAAGTATGAGTGTATAATCATGTATCATCATTACATAAGATGACATTCCATGCATTTTACAGTAGCTGCCATTAAAAATGTATCAGATATACATTGCTTCGCAGTCACTTATAATTCAAATCGAATTTTGCTTTCCGCAGGAACATAAGAGATAAGGGACATTTTAATTCGAATATTAATGCATACTATTTAAAAAAAAAAAAGAGTAAATAGGAGTGCATCCACGTATCCATCCAGTATCGCTTATGCTCACTAGGGTCGCGAGTGAGCTGGAGCCAATCCCCGCTGACTTTAAAGGACGGCTTTGTGCAAAAATTCGATGTACCCTCCAATCTGAAGTAATATTATTATTACCCATATTTAGGACCTTAATTGAAAACAAAAATTTAAAATAAAGGACATTTTTGAAATCCACGCATTATCTGGATATGTGCCAGCTTTCACAGCCAGACCCGGGAAGAAACGCCCTTGACCCCGCCCCGTGACATCACCGGTGCTTAGCGTTCCAGAACATCCTTTCTAGCGAGACCAATATGCCGACGTGTTGTGCCCCAAACTGTAACAACAACGAGAAAACGCTCCCAAATTTGTCCTTCTTTAACCTCCCATGGGGCAATTTAATTATGATTATTAATTAATTAATGTAATTATTTTTCGCAAAAATCGGCCACAAAATTCCAGCTAGGGGAAGTTCTCTGTTCGGTGAAACCGCATCCACGAGCGACGGGGTCAGAACAGGAAGCACTCCAGACGTGGCCAATTAATTTTATAATAATAGATTTTTTAAAAATAATTAATTAATTATATATGTAGATTTTTTTTTTTCGACAAAGTCCTCCTTTAAGCAAGAGGCGGTGTACCCCGGCCAGTCAGAGTAAATCGGAGAGCAATTATATAAACAAAGATATATATTATGAGGGGAAGGTATATTTATGTATGGCGGCCACTGGGATGAACGGACAATCCGGTAACAGTCGTGGATAAATACTGCAAAAAAGTCGCTCCTCAACTTACCTTTGGTACAAACATGCAGCAAAGGGCCACCGTGGCGCTGAGGCTGACGCTGAAGCACATGGTGATGATTTTGTAATTGGAGCCAAAGTAGATGGGAACGAAGGCCAGCCAGATGATGCAGGTGGTGTACATGGTGAAGGCGATGTACTTTGCCTCATTGAAATTGGCAGGAACGTTGCGGGTCTGGCGGAGAACAAACAAAGGGGTTTTTTGTTTTTTGGTTATTGTGCAATTGTTTTGTTTTGTTTTTTAGCCTGAAGGAGCAACATTGATTCAGTTGAGATAATGAACTATTGCAAATTCTGAATTCTGTCATTACGCATTAGGTATGATAGTGATCAAGCACAGCCCAAGGCACAGTTTTGCTTTTTTTTTCCAGCTCTTCTGCTTTCATATTATGGAAAAAATGAACAGCTACAGGCCACAAATAATCAAACATAGACTTTGATTTGCATTTGGGAAAATCACATTTCCTTTATTCTTTACCCATCCGTCTATTTTCTGTGCCACCTATCCTCACGAGGGTCCCGGGGAGTGCTGGAGCCTAACCCAGCTGTCAACGGGCAGGAGGCGGGGGACACCCAGAACTGGTCGCCAGCCAATCGTACGGCACAGAGAAACAAATGACCATTCACACGCAGATTCACACCGTGGGGCAATTTAGAATGTCCAATTAATGTTGCATGTTTTTGGATACTCTGGACCTAAAATTTTTGATTATATTAAACCTGTTGCAAATTTGCAACCCCTGCCCGTAAAGGGTTAATTTAATTTTATTTTATTTTATTCATCCATCCATTTTCTTAGCCGCCTATCCTCACGAGGGTCGCGGGGAGCGCTGGACCCTATCCCAGCTGTCAACGGGCAGGAGGCGGGGTACACCCTGAACTGGTCGCCAGCCAATCGCAGGACACATCGAGACAAACAGCCGCACTCACAATCACACCTCGGGGCAATTTAGAGTGTCCAATTCATGTTGCATGTTTTTGGGATGTGGAAAAAAAAAAAACACTTTTCTATTTCCAACTACACCCTGAACTGGTCGCCAGTCAGTCGCAGGGCACATATCGACATCATCACTGAGCAGGAATCGGTCCCACGCTCCCTGTGCCAAAGGCAGGCGTGTGTACCACTACACCATCAGTGACTCCTCCTTTATTTACTTTTCCTTTATTCCTTTCAATTCTTCATCCTTTATTCGTTTCAATTCTTTTTGGCAGCCTGCATAAGATTTCTCATAGGAAGAAGGTGAGAAAATACATATTTGAAAGAAGACCTAGCTGTGACTCTCCCGTTAATTTCTAGATGCTAAATTAGATATGCTATGTGATATGTATTAATCCACTAAATTGGCATTACAGATAAACAGTCAAGTTATCGAAATTGGTATTTAATCTTTGAACAATATGCACGAATAGGAAGGACCGGTTCCCACCTTGAAGGCATAGAAGGTGCAGCTGAGGATGAGCAGGCCGTTGTACCCCAAAGGGGCGACCACACCCAAGTTGGTGGTGTTGCAGATGAGGTTGACTTGACGGATGCTGGGGTAGTCGTGGATCACCTGCGCGGAGGCGAGAAAGCGCGACGCTGTTTTGCTTAACACGTGCCGAGGCGTTTACAAGTTTGTTTGGGGTTTTTTTTTTTTTTTTTTTTTTTGTATATGTGAGTGAAAATGAAAGAGATACGGCAAAAACTGTCACTTCGACACTCGTCGAGAAACGAATGATGTTTTTGAAAACATTTGTGTTTTACAGCAAACGATAAACAAGAGATATCAATATTTCAGTATTTATCTGCAGGTCTCTAAATTCATACAATTTATAGGATAGCACATTTTCTTTAAACCAACCCGTTTTTCAGTTTTACGACAACATACTGACTTCCGCAAAAAAGAAGACAACTGTTCATTCCATCCATCCATCCATCCATTTTCTTAGCTGCTTATCCTTACGAGGGTCACGGGAGTGCTGGAGCCAATCCCGGCTGTCAACGGGCAGGAGGCGGGTTACACCCTGAACTGGTCGCCAGCCGATCGCAGGGCACATGGAGACAAACAGCCGCATTCACAATCACACCTCGGGGCAATTTAGAGTGTCCAATTAATGGGAAGAAACCGGAGTGCCCGGAGAAAAGCCACGCAGGCACGGGGAGAACACGCAACCTCCACACCGGCAGGGCCGGGATCGAACCCGGGTCCTCGGAGGCCAACGCTGTAACTCGCTGATCCACCGTGCCACCAAAATGAAAAATAAGACGAATGCATGAAAATAAGATAAAAAATGAGAATAATACAAAAAAACGACTTAATTATTGTCGCATTCATGGGCAGGGTGGCAAATTTTCGCCTTATTGAGGTAAAAGTCTCCTAACAGGCCACAATCAAGGAAATAACACTTATTTTTCATTTATGGTTAAGTTATATGATCACTTTACTCATTTCTAATCTCATTCCAAAAAATGGGACGCTGCCCGCGAGAGGGTACTTGGGTTTTCTTAGTAGATCGTCCCAAAAACCAGATTCAGAATCAGATTAAAAACACTTAAATTTTTTGATATACTGAAGGATATAATGCGTGGAAATCATGATGTCCCAAAAATGGGACGCTGCCCACGAAGGGGCTTATCTTTGCGTTGTGACTGCGGGGCGTGTCCACGCATGTGCCAAGACTCCGCCCGGCGACAACGACACACCGACCTGGGGTGGCTCCATGAGGAAGAGCGCCACGATGATGCCGAGCTGTAGCAGGATGAGCAGGAAGGCAATGACGAGCTGAGCGCAGGCGGACATGAAACGAGGCTTCTTTGTGCAAATCTTCTTCTTGCTGCCCGCCAGGATCCGCGCGATGCGGTTGGTCTAGGAACATAACGTTCACATTTTCTCCACCTCGACACGTTTTGTGCTACTTCCAGATCATACTGCGCCACAACGCCGCACGTCCATTTGTGTCTGTAGACCACAGGTGTCAAACTCAAGGCCCGGGGGCCAGATCTGGCCCGCCGCGTGATTTTATGTGGCCGGCAAAGCCGAATCTAGAGCGTCAATTTCCGTGATTGTTGTAAAAATCGGTACCAAAATTTCAAATCGTCATATATCATAAATCGGGGGTCACCGACACGGTGCCCGCGAGGTATGTTCTAAAAATACCATAGGCCACAAATTGTGACTATTATTTGTGCTTTAAATTCTGAATCTGACTTGCTTACGTGAGTTAAAATTTTAAAATGCCTGTAATGTCATTTACTACAATAAATTGAAACAAATATTTTATGTACGCGGAATGAACCGAGTCTGAAATTTCCCGCAAACAGATCACGTAAGCCCTTCACTCGATCGGTGCTCTCGCGAAGCAGGCCTCAGCCTCAAAAAGGTCGCCGAGCCCTGTCATAAATAATATCGTTGAGATATTACGAGCAAACACGAATAGTTGAAAAACACACATTACCCTTGATTTCTGATTCCAAAACTAGCTCATAAATTGATGATGTGAATACGATGAGATGATTAAATATTTTCGTTTCTACAGTCACAACGGCCCTCTGAGGGAAACCGGAACAACAATGCGGCCCGCAGGAAAAATGAGTTTGACACCCCCGCTGTAGACTAACGGCGAGTGTCGCTTTTTTTGTTGCTGTTGTTTTTTTCCCCCCCCCATCGCGGCAAGCACAGCAGCTCGCGTCCTCACCTTGGTGACCAAAGCAGAGTAGCTCATGGCAGGTGACAGGCCGATCCCGAGACGTTGGAGGTAGCAGTGAATGACGTGCGGTTTGGCGATGAGGCTGAAGGTGCAGAGGTACCCCAGGCAAATGCCGGCCAGGATGATATAGCAAAGCTCCCTGCTGGAGGATTTCACCACTGGAGTGTCCCTGAACCTAAACGGATGGACGGAACGTTCAATTCCGCAAATAACGACGCTTCGACGTTCAAAAATTAATGACATAACCCTTTTCTTTAGTTGCAGATATTCAGAAGATTCTGGATGTTGAGGGAAAACATTTTAATTGCTTTGATCAGTAATTGAATGTTTTCTTGTTATACAATTTTTACAAATGCTCGATCAGGGACAGGCAAATTAAATGATAGAGGGGGGGGGGGGCACCAATTGACATAGGAGCACTCACTTCCTAACCAGGTGTATGATAAAAATGCCCTCTAAAATATGGTCAAAATATGGGCACATATCAGTTTTTATCGATTGATTTTATTAAATTAATAGTTTAATATTGTAGATAATTGGGCGGTATGGTGGCTCAGCTGGTAAAGCGTGCCTGCGTGGGTTTTCTCCGGGTGGGCACTCCGGTTTCCTCCCACATTCCAAAAACATGCAACATTAATTGGACACTCTAAATTGCCCGTAGGTGTGGCATTGGCCTCACAGTTCTGAGGTCCCGGCTTTAATCCCGGACCTGCCTGCGTGGGTTTTCTCCGGGTGGGCACTCCGGTTTCCTCTCACATCCCAAAAACATGCAACATTAATTGGACGCTCTAAATTGCCCCTTGGTGTGATTGTGAGTGCGGCTGTTTGTCTTGATGTGCCCTGCGATTGGCTTGCGACCAGTTCGGGGTGTACCTCGCCTCCTGCCCGTTGACAGCCGGAATAGACTCCAGCACTCACCGCGACCCTCGTGAGGATAAGCGGCAAAGAAAATGGATGGATGAATAGATCCGGTGCGACCAGGGGGTCACATAGGACCACTCACTTCCTAACCAGATGTATGATAAAAATACCTTTGAGAATATGGTCAAAATATTGGCACATGTCAGTTCTTATTTAATTTAATTTAATTTTATTGTATTTTATTCATACATCCATTTTCTTAGCCGCCTATCCACACGAGGGTCGCGGGGAGTGCTGGAGCCTATCCCAGCTGTCAATGGGCAGGTGGCAGGGTACACCCAGAAATGGTCGCCAGCTAATTGCAGGGCACATCGAGACAAACAGCCGCACCCACGATCACACCTATGGGCAATTTAGAGTGTCCAATTCATGTTGCGTGTTTTTGGGATGTGGGAGGAAACCGGAGTGCCCACCCGGAGAAAACCCACACAGGCGGGGACAGGATCGAACCCGGGTCCTCAGAACTGCGAGGCCAACGCTTTACCAGCTGACCCACCGTGCCGGCATTTATTTAATTTGTTAAATTAATTATTGTACATAATTTGAAGAGATTTCATGCTCAAATGCATGTAAAAAAGATCCACTCTTCAACGACAAAAAGGATCGCTCAATAAGAGCGCGGGCGCGGGTTGCCCATCCATGGACTGCAGTTCCATTTTTACCAAAGTGAAGAATGTAAAACGCATACGGACAGGGAGAGATTTGTTACCTAATGAAGACGGCAGTGACAAAGAATGTGGCCATGAGCCCGAGGCAGGCAAATACCACGGCGGCGATGGGTTCAGGGTCTCCCCATCGTAGGTACTCCACCGGGATGGGATCGCATCCTGAGTGAAGTGAGAAACACATTTGTTCAGCGACAGTTCAAACGCGGTCAGGAGACGAGACCTTCAGAGCTGTGCGGTCACCAAAATGTGATTCATTTCCAACATTCATCGTTCACGTGTCCTCTCCCTCTTTCCAAAACGGACTTTGTCTCGTGTACGTCTTGATTCCTTGCACTGTGTTTCCTACCTCTGTCGTCACTTCAGCTGAATTATCAGCGGCACCACGCCGAGAAGAAGCATTCATTAAACGAACGGCTATCATTATGGTCATTTTAGATGCCTGCTGAATTTTTCCACCAAGTCTAGATCTGCAGTAGCGTAGCACCAGCTGCGTACGTAGTTCGGTAAATGCTCAGTAGATACATTTCACATATATGAAAAATGTCAGTGTCGTAAAGTAACACCAAGCAAAATGAGACTCATTTCCAGACACACATGAAATAGCATTCACATTGGCGGCATAGTGGTTGAATGGTTAGCACATCTGCCTCACACTTTTGAGGTCCTTGGTTCGAATCCGGCTTCCCTGTGTGGAGTTTGCACGTTCCCCCCCCCGCCTGCATCATCTTCTCTGGGTACTCCGCTTTCCTACCACATCCCAGACGCATGCATTGTAGGTTAATTGAAGACTCTAAATTGTCCGTAGGTGTGAATGTGAGTGTGAAAGGTTGCTTGTCTATGTTGTGCCCCACGAATGGCTGGAAACCAGTTCAGGGTTTTGACATCCCACCCACACCCATGACCCCAATGAGGATTCGGAGCAGCGCGGCCGGCGTGGGCCATTCCGGAGGCCCAAAAAAACGGTTGACCATTCGTACTTGGGGGTTCGAGACTTCGGGCGACTCAAGGGGTGGAGAGGCGCGGTGCAGGCGCATAGATCCATCTCGAATGAGCACCCGGCTCACAAAATTATACGCGCTTCAGTGCTAGGACTAATCACGAGATGACAAGGCAAGAAGCGCGCCCGAAACCATCCGAGATATCGAGCCATCGATTGAGCGGTACATTCATCGGCCGGCCGGCGATGCAGAGGACTGCAGGTGCGACCTCCCGGCGATCCATCGTACCGCCGTAGCCGACGGGATCGCCGGCTCCAAACACCGACATCGTGTTGGGCGGCTACCCGCCTCCAGTAACCAAATCCGAAGGACAACTCGCGCGGTCCGAGAGGTCGACGCTATCGCGACTCCGTACGGGCCGGCGTCACAAGCTCAACCGCTATCAGCACCGACTCGACGACGTCGTCGATAAATGCCCATTGTGTGACTTCGCCCCCAACTCCCCCCCACGATATGTGTCATCTCTTCAACTGTTCCCAAAAACCGACCACGCTGACGGTGGAACACCTGTGGAGCGCCCACTTCCTGGACCTTGATACGGAATAACGACCGTCCTACTTGGCTACAACAACAACCCCAATGAGGACAACCGGTTACGAGTATGGATGGATGGACGGATGTCTAAAGTTACAAGCTGCTTCAAAAGATTTAAGACTTTAAATGTCTTCAAACTTTAGACAATTTTTACTGACCACACAAAAAAAAAAAACCACAAAACTTGTCCTCTCTCTGCTTCTGTTCGACTCAATTTATCTCCTTCTCTCCTCCGTTTTTAAGTAGAAGTCACTTTCCTTAGCTGCGGTTTCTCGTTTTGTTCTTAATTATCCCCCCCAAATCTCCTGCGTTAGGAAAAGGAACGAAATCCGAACAGCTGACGTATGAACAGATGAAATTTGTAATGACGAGTACTACGGCATATTGGCACTCAAAATTAAGATCTACACGCCTCTCCAGTCATGTCGCTTAGTAAGGTAACGCAGATACTGATATAATTCGGGGCAGTTCCCTGAATTACCCTTGTGCGCAATAACCCCATGTGGCCAGCGAGTATCTACTGTAATACCACGCTGGAACAAAAAAAAAACCCCTAAGGACACCATCCTTTTGTGTTTATCTATTTTTTTTTCCACCCCCCGCTCCACTAAGTGAAGAGGCTTCCGTCCCTGCCATTGAGGCTCAATTTGAATTTTCAGCAGGATTCCATTCATGTTTTAATCATTGCGTGCCGAGCGGCATAATGAGCCGCCGAAAGAATAACAAGGCAATATTCATGCTCTTCGAAAGCAGTGGAGTAGAAATACATTTGCGCGGCCGTGGAAATGTGTTTGCATTGAAAGCCGCTCTAAACGGAGAATAATTAAAACGCCGGTGATGGCACCGGCAGCAAATTAAAAAGAACCGCGGGTCGGGCGGCGGCGGAGGGCGGCGAACGCAATATTATGAAGTCACGGCAGACACGGCGTCGGCAATAAAATGCTGCTTTAATTATAGCGAACACATTAACTGCTCCGTCTGCAGCATTACTGAAATACGAAATGCAGACGCACAACGGCAGAGGCTAACCTGTGAGGTCATCGGTGGGCCAGGAGCCGAGGTCGCACGCTCGGCAGGTGTACTCGTCGAACACAAACTCGTTTTCTTTACAGGGCGTGCACGTCCAACAGCAGCTCACCTCGCCTTTGCGGATCACCTAGAAAAGAATCAGAGGAGATTCACTGTCGTTGCTGTGACTTTATGCCAGATAAATTGCAACTAACAATAATATTATAGGTATGTCTTTGAAAATCTTATTCTTCTTTTCCTTTCGGCTTGTCCCCGTTAAGGGCCGCCACAGCATTTCATCTTTTTCCAGCTAAGCTTATCTCGTCCACCTTCCTCTCTAACACCGACTGTCCTCAGGTCTTCCCTCACAACATCCATCAACCTTCTCTTTGGTCTTCCTTCCCTTCTACCAATATACTCGCTCTCTCGACTCTGATCATGTCCAAACCATCCAAGTCTGCTCTCCCGAACCTTGTCTCCAAAACATCCAACTTTGGCTGTCCCTCTACTGAGCTCATTTCTAATCCTATCCAACCTGTTCACTGCGAGAGAGAACCTCGACTGCTACCTCACGTTCTGCTTCCTGTTGTTCCTTCAGCGCCACCGTCTCTAATCCGTACATCCTGGCCGGCCTCACCACCGTTTTATGCACTTTGCCCTTCATCCCTGCGAGAAACCTTCCGCCAACTCTTCCACCCCGCTTAACCCGTTTCTTCACTTCCTTACCACACTCACCGTTGCTCTGTCTTGTTGACCCCAAGTATTTGAAGTGGTCCACCCTCGCTATCTCTTCTCCCTGGAGCTTCACTCTTCCCCCTCCGCCCCTCTCATTCACGCACATTTCTGCTTTACTTCAGCTAATCTTCATTCCTCTCCTTTTCAGTGCGTGCCTCCATCTTTCTAATTGTTCCTCCGCCTGCTCCCTACAGATCACAATATCATCTGCGAACATCATGGTCCAAGGGGATTCCAGTCTAACCTCGTCTGTCAGCCTATCCATTACCACCGCAAACAGGAAGGGGCTCAGAGCGGATCCCTGATGCATTCCCACCTCCACCTTAAATTCTTCTGACACACCTACGGCACATCTCAGCGCTATTATAACATACTTCTCCTTCGTAGCAGACTTGCGCATGCAGTACCACAGTTCCTCTCTTGGTACTCTGTCATAGGCTTTCTCTTGGTCTACACAGACACAATGTAGCTCCTTCTGACCTTCTCTGTACCTTTCCTCGAGCATCCTCAAGGCAAATAATGCACGTTTGGTACTCTTTCTAGGCTTGAAACCATACTGTTGCTCGCAGTTGTTTCAAAATAATTGCAGTAAAAACATCGTGCATTCATTTTTATATAGCAAAATGGATTTATGCCTAGTAACGTAGTTTAGCCTTTATTGACCAGTCACATTACCTTAATCTGCCCCTTGTCGCAGGGTTCGCTGCAAACTGACTTGATGACGACATCCTTGCTGGACCAGATTTCGTCATCATCTATTTTAAGTCCGCGGTTGTCCCAACTGCCCACATTAATGTAGTCGTAGTAGTCCTTCCCCATCTTCTTAAAATTCATGATTTCATACCTGAGGACAAAAAAAAGCATGTAGAGTGCATTGTCATAATCGTATTTTCTTGGCTTCCCTCGCAAATGAACGAGCTCTAGTTCGGGACATTCCACTCGAATGAATACCTGCCAGGCGAGTCTCCGTTCTCATCAAAGAGGATCCCCTCCCCAGATACGCCGGTAAAGTTAGTTTTCATCAGAAAGTCCAGCAGTGTAGCGCCATCAATAGGCCTCATGGCGTCACACAGGCCCTTCAAAAGCAACAAGCAACAACAGACACACGTCGGATCTATTAGCTGTTGGCTGGATCTATTTTCGATGAAACAGCAATCGAGATCATAAGTACACGCCTACATCTCAATATTTACACGCAGAGTCAGGGAAATAACGGCATATAACCCACTCAAGGCCCGGGGGCCAGATGCGGCCCGCCAGATGATTTTATGTCGCCCGCGAAGGCAAATCACGTGTATCGACTTTTGTTTTCGTTCAGATGTGGACCAAAATTTCAAAATGTCATATCATAAATTGAGATATTGCAAGCATTTTTTTGTGCTACCAAACATCAAAAATAGTTGAAAAACTCACTACCCTTGATTTCTGGTATGTTGTAGTATGATGGGTCAGTTAAAGATTTTCATGGTTTCAGTCATAATGGCCCTCTTACAGAAACCATAACGACAATGTGGCCCGCGAAAGAAACGGGTTTGACACCGCTGGCGCATAACATCAAATCTGCTGGAATTTTTAAATCCAGTATTTGGTTGAATACACTGGAACAGACAAATGATTTCTGTTCTGAGCCTGCGATCCAGCCCGGCTGCTTTTACTCACTTCAAATGTGTACGGATTGTACGTTTGAAGTGCTTTTAGTTCCTGTACTGTACAGATAATTGTCAAAAATGATTCTGGTTGCCGTGGTTTACATTTTGTTTTTCTCAAAATAGTCTATTGGGGTGATGAATTTATTTTATTTGGTATTCAATTCACCTTGCAATGCTTTGGGTGCAGGTATGGGATTATTTGAGCAATCACACCAATAATAATTCCGATCATTTTGGTCACGACGAATGTGATCCGAAATATCCATCCAATTTCATTCGGTTTCCCAGCTACTCAATCTGCCGCCTGCCTCTGTCATCCGTCATAGCGAGCACCTACCTGATAGCCCGGGCACAGTGCCCGTTGCATGTTATGCAGGCCATATGCCATGGAATAAATGGCATTGATGACAAATCCCATTTTAGTGTCCTGCGCGTACTGCTGCCGGAGAGATTCTCGCTCTGCAAAAGTGGGAGGGGTGGGGAGGGGTGTTGGCGTTTGAAGAATAATTTCATGAGAAAGGCAGTTATCAGAAAACTCTTGACGTAACACCGCCAACTGTATTTTTGTGTGAAACGCAACAAGCTTTTTCTTTCCCGACATCAAAGAGCGCGCCACTGGCTCTCGCCGCTTCTCACCGGCCTATCTCGGTCCCGTTTGTTTGGATTTCGCATCCCGTTCCATTAGAATACGGGAGACGTGATGCCTTTGAAGTTGTGCTCTCATTGTGTTTTACCTACGGATACGGCCGACGAAATGGAGATGAATGGGAGGGGCGGAGGGAAATGAAAGGGGCTGCTGCCAGAGCCACAAAGGATAAAAACCAGAGAGCGGTGTACTGTATACCCAAAAGGTGTGGATAATAGCATGTACACGAGCAAGTCGTCTGTTTGTTTTGCGACCGGCTACTGTAAAAAGCCCGGCAATGAAACTCTCGTTCTTCATATGGCCTGTCCTCAGCAACATTATCAATTTTTCTACAGATATACTGTAACATTTAGATATATGCTATATGCTTAGTGAGATTATACTGGAGCCCAGGGGTGCCTAGAATTTTTTTTTTTGACCCCAAGATCTACTTTTCAAGCAGCCACCCTCTCGCGAGCTACTGACAGGGGGTGGGAAAGGGATGATGATGATGCTCCCAAACTGTTTTTAAGGTTCATGTTACATTGCCTACTGTATTTAAAATACAGAATTGGCTTTTTGTGTACTGTATTGTCTGTGCTTTCATCCTGGATCAGGTTGTGGCAAGTTGGAATTTTGAGATTACACACCATCTCATCCTGCACTTTCTACTTTGGCTTCAGACCAGACCTTTCCCACTCGGAAAAAAAGAGAAAATCTCGTCCAGTTTAACCACTTTTTCTTCAATTATTGACATACTCCGACAGTCATTGCATCTTAAAACAACAGCATTTATTTTTTAACTTTCTCCATTAATATCGAAAGTGAACATAACCAGCATGTCTAGCTGGTCTTTGCTCTACGTTGCCCAGACTGCGTTGGTAACTAAAGCGGCGGTGGTGGACGCTGTCATTAGAAAACACATTGATGGGCTGCGTAAGTACTGTCTTCTTCTTTTCCTTTCGGCTTGTCCCGTTAGGGGTCGCCACAGCGTGTCATCTTTTGCCATCTTAGCCTATCTCCTGCATCTTCCTCTCTAACCCCAACTGCCCTCATGTCTTCCCTCACCACATCCATAAACCTTCTCTTTGGTCTTCCTCTCGCTCTTTTGCCTGGGAGCTCCATCCTCAGCATCCTTCTACCAATATACTCACTCTCTCGCCTCTGAACATGTCCAAACCATCGAAGTCTGCTCTCTCGAATCTTGTCTCCAAAACATCCAGCTTTGGCTGTCCCTCTAATGAGCTCATTTCTAATCCTATCCAACCTGGTCCTCCGAGCGAGAACCTCAACATCTTCATTTCTGCCACCTCCAGTTCAGCTTCCTGTTGTTTCTTCAGTGCCACCGTCTCTAATCCGTACATCATGGCCGGCCTCACCACTGTTTTCTAAACTTTGCCCTTCATCCTAGCGGAGACTCTTCCGTCACATAACACACCAGACACCTTTCGCCAGCTGTTCCAACCCGCTTGAACCCGCTTCTACACTTCCTTACCACACTCACCATTGCTCGGTATTGTTGACCCCAAGTATTTGAAGTCGTCCACCCTCGCTATCTCTTCTCCCTGTAGCCTCACTCTTCCCCCTCTACTTTTCTCATTCACGCACATATATTCTGTTTTACTTCGGCTAATCTTCATTCCTCTCCTTTCCAGTGCATGTCTCCATCTTTCCAATTGTTCCTCTGCGTGCTCCCTGCTTTCACTGCATATGACAATATCATCTGCGAACATCATGGTCCAAGGGGATTCCAGTCTAACCTCATCTGTCAGCCTATCCATTACCACTGCAAACAGGAAGGGGCTCAGAGCTGATCCCTGATGCAGTCCCACCTCCACCTTAAATTCCTCTGTCACACCTAAGGCACACCTCACCATTGTTCTGCTGCCATCATACATGTCCTGTACTATTTTAACATACTTCTCTGCCACACCAGACTTACGCATGCAGTACCACAGTTCTCTCTCTGGTACTCTGTCATAGGCTTTCTCTAGATCCACAAAGACACAATGTAGCTCCTGCTGACCTTCTCTGTACTTTTCCACGAGCATCCTCAAGGCAAATAATGCATCTGTGGTACTCTTTCTAGGCATGAAACCATACTGTTGCTCGCAGATACTTACTTCTGTCCTGAGTCTAGCCTCCACTACTCTTTCCCATAACTTCATTGTGTGGCTCATCAACTTTATTCCTCTATAGTTCCCACACCTCTGAACATCCCCTTTGTTCTTAAAAATGGGAACTAGAACACTTTTCCTCCATTCTTCAGGCATCTTTTCGCCCGCTAGTATTCTGTTGAATAAGTTGGTCAAAAACTCCACAGCCATCTCTCCAAATTGCTTCCATACCTCTACCGGTATGTCATCAGGACCAACTGCCTTCCCATTTTTCATCCTTTGTAATGCTTTCTGACTTCCCCCTTAGTAATCATTTCCACTTCCTGGTCCTTCACTCTTGCCTCTTCAACTCTTCCTTCTCTCTCATTTTCTTCATTCATCAACTTCTCAAAGTATTCTTTCCATCTATTTAGTACACTACCGGCACCAGTCAACACATTTCCATCTCTATCCTTAATCACCCTTACCTGCTGCACATCCTTCCCATCTCTATCCCTCTGTCTGGCCAACTGTAGAGATCCTTTTCTCCTTCTTTCGTGTCCACCTGGTGTACATGTCTTCATATGCCTCTTGTTTAGCCTTTGCCACCTCTACCTTTGCCCTACGTCGCATCTCGATGTACTCCTTTCGCCTCTCCTCAGTCCTCTCAGTATCCCACTTCTTCTTCGCTAATCTCTTTCCTTGTATGACTCCCTGTATTTTGGGGTTCCACCACCAAGTCTCCTTCTCCCCTTTCCTACCAGATGACACACCAAGTACTCTCCTGCCTGTCTCTCTGATCACCTTGGCTGTCGTCGTCCAGTCTTCCGGGAGCTTCGGTTGTCCATCGAGAGCCTGTCTCACCTCTTTCCGGAAGGCCGCACAACATTCTTCCTTTCTCAGCTTCCACCACATGGTTCTCTGCTCTACCTTTGTCTTCTTAATCTTCCTACCCCCCACCAGAATCATCCTACATACTACCATCCTATGCTGTCGAGCTACACTCTCCCCTACCACTACTTTACAGTCAGTAACCTCCTTCAGATTACATCGTCTGCACAAAATATAATCTACCTGCGTGGTTCTACCTCCGCTCTTGTAGGTCACTATGTGTTCCTCCCTCTTCTGGAAATAAGTGTTCACTACAGCCATCTCCATCCTTTTTGCAAAGTCCACCACCATCTGCCCTTCAAAGTTCCTTTCCTGGATGCCGTACTTACCCATCACTTCTTCATCGCCCCTGTTTCCTTTACCAATATGTCCATTACAATCTGCACCAATCACAACTCTCTCGCTGTCTGGGATGCTCAGAACTACTTCATCTAGTTCCTTCCAGAATTTCTCTTTCAACTCTAGGTCACATCCTACCTGTGGTGCATAGCCGCTAACCACATTATACATAACACCCTCATTTCAAATTTTAGTCTCATCACTCGATCTGATACTCTTTTTACCTCCAAGACATTCTTAGCCAGCTCTTCCTTTAAAATACCCCTACTCCATTTCTCTTCCCATCTACTCCGTAGTAGAATATTTAAACCCCGCTCCCAAACTTCTAGCCTTACTACTTTCCACCTGCTCTCTTGGATGCACAGAATATCAACCTTTCTCCTAATCATCATGTCAACCAACTCCTGTGCTTTTCCTGTCATAGTCCCAACATTCAAAGTCCCTACACTCAGTTGTAGGCTCTGTGCATTCCTCTTTTTCTTCTGACGCTGGATCCGGTTTCCTCCTCCTTTCTTTGTCTGCGTAAGTACTGTAACATTTGTAATTATGAGTGTACATCTTTAAGACCAGGGGATGGGGTGTAAGGTAAACTAGGAAAACGAGAGTGTGGCAAAGCAGCGGTCGTTGTTAGAGAAGGTTCCGTGTGCTGCCGAAAAGAAACCAGTGGATTCTTGTGCCATTGGATGTAACAAGCAGTCATTGCTCACTCATTGAATCACATTGCAAAATGCCACAAACTGAATAGCTGGATGTTATACTTTCAATTTGCATTGAATTTTTTTTTTACAGTTTAGAGGGAACATTGGCTGACGTTTTTTTTTTTTTTTTTTTTTTTTTTGGCAGCCCGTCCGGAGATCAACCGAGATTGCCTCGCGATTGATGCATTGAGGAACGCTGCTGTAACCACTTGTAAAAACGAATACATCTCAAAATGAATGACTTAGGTGAAGAATTCTCTATTAAATATACTTTTGATTGGCACTGTCAGCAAAGAACTGCTTTAACAATTTTTTTAGTGTTGTGGTTAGTGTATAACTAACAACTGTATGTGACGTGAACTATCACAACCTCAAACACAAACTAGTTACTCATGGGTTTCTATGGTTTTCTCCAGGTTTTGTATATTATTTTTAATGTGAATCAATAAAGAGACAGAAATGACCGTATTCATTTTGCCATTGCTTATCAAACAACAAATTGAGGAATGACACATTGTGTTTGCCCGTGACGTTAAAACTGCCACAACTTACTGCTGCAGGTGCGGTTGTACTTGGCGCTCTCCTGCGGGTGGCCTTTCAGTCGGCAGTGAAAACGATGTTGCCAAAATTCTGTAAACCAGGGGTTCCTGAGATTGTTCTCAGGACGCAGTTTAAGGTAGTAGTCGTCGAACCACTTGACGTCAGCAGACTGAAGTTTGATCGTAATGCCACCAGCGGCTTCCTTCACGTAACCGTCCGTCACGTCATACCTGTCCGCCCAGCCGTCGCTGACAAGACACAGACAGAACATTTAGACATATCAAGGTAATTTAAATTATTGTACACATGTAGAGGAGTTCAAGTATCTTGGGGTCTGGTTCACGAGTGAGGGAAGAATGGAGCGGGAGATCGACAGACGGATCGGTGCAGAGTCTGCAGTGATGCGGACTTTGTATCGGTCCGTTGTAGGGAAGAGGGAGCTAAGACGAAAGGCAAAGGTCGATCCACGTTCCTCCCCTCACCTATGGGCATGAGCTGTAGGTCATGACCAAAAGAACAAGACCCCGGATACAAGCGACCGAAATGAGTTTCCTCCGCAGGGTGTCCGGGCTCTCCCTTCGAGATAGGGTGAGAAGCTCGGTCATCCGGGAGGGGGGCTCAGTGTTGAGCCGCTGCTCCTCCGCATTGAGAGGAGCCAGCTGAGGTGGCTGGGGCATCTGATCTGGATGCCTCCTGGGCGACCTCCCTGGTGAGGTGTTCCGGGCACGTCCCACCGGAAAGAGACCCCGAGGACGACCCAGGACATGCCGGAGAGACTGTCTCTCGGCTGACTTGGGAACGCCTCGGGATCCCTCCGGAAGAGCTGGAAAGGGAAGTCTCGGTATTCTTGCTGAAGCTACTTCCCCCGCGACCCGACACGTAAAAGCGGCAGATAATGTATGGATGGACGTACACACAATTGTTGCGCTGTACAGAGGAGCGACTGGTTCGAGCATCTGCCACACAGCTCTGAAGACCGGGGTTTCAATCCCAGCCCCACCTGTGTGGAATTTGCATGTTTTCTCCCCGTGCCTGCGTGGGTTCGGTTTCGTCCCACATGCCAAAAATGTGCAATAATTGGAGACCCTAAATTGCCCGTGATTGCGAGTGCAAATGTTTGTTTCTATGTGCCCTGCAAGTGTCTGGCAAACAGTTCGGGGTGTACCCCACCTCCGGCTAAAGGTTAGCTGGGATATGCTTCACCGCTCCCGCGACACTTGTGAGGATAAGCAGCTCAGATAACGGACGAATAACGCGATCAAACAGCACGTACCACTGACAAGATTTTAACGATTGTCACAAATAAAATCAATAAATGAAAGTCTACTTGTGTGGTATTGACACTCCCGATGATGACTTTACTAAGGTCCATAATGAAGAATCTGCGAGTTCAGAACCTTTACATTTCAAATGCGAAATGCCCCAGTAAATAAATCCAACTAACCCGTCGGTTTGCTTTCACCTCACCCTCAAAATGATGCACATTGGAATGCGATCGACGACGCAGCCTCTCACGGAGCACATTTGGTTTGAATTGGAGATTGAGGACTCAAACGAAATTGGACATTTGTCTGCCAGCTTGAGCTTTGTGAGGGCAAACATTTGCTTGGGAACACAAAACAAAACAAAAGCTCCAACTGCTTGTTTATACCACCGTGCGGGTCAGCTGCTGCACGATTCAATGGCTGTATTGCAGTTAAAACAATAGCTGAGATGTGCGGAGCACACCAATCATATTAAAGTACTGCATTCTCTCCATTCTGCTCAGAATGAGAGAGACGAGCAGATGACCATGTGTTGTGGCTCTGTTGCACTACTTTATGAAATGTCCTGAACTCTTTCTTCCCAAATAAAACGAGACCGCCATTGCACAAACACCAGCCTCGGTTAATGGGTCAATTATGTATTTTGGCATTAGCTCAGCACCCTGACTGGAGCAAGATGAGTATAATGGGCGAACAAACACGTTTCCACAGATTCTTGTATGGCATGGACGCAGTTTGGGGTATTTTGTGACTATTTGGGTTGAACGTTCCTCAAAGATGCACAGATAGTACAGTGAGTAAATGAGGGAGAGACATTAAGAAAGAAGTGCAATAAAAATACTCTCCCTTCACAACTACACACCCTGAAGCAAGAAAATCCTACGCTCCTCGTGCCTACTTTATTACTTACCACCCCTCTTCATTCATCTCTCGTTTCATCTTCTTCACACATTTCTTTTATTAATTTCTTCTTTACATTCAAGTCTTTGATTTCTACTTGTTTCTTGTTTTCCTTTCGTACTTTTATATAGTTAGTTGGCTTCGTCAAACCAGGAAAGCTCAACAAGCCTATGACAAGAGTACCAAGAGAGGAACTGTGGTACTGCATGCGCGAGTCCGGTGTGGTGGAGAAATATGTTAGAATAGTACAGGACATGTATGACGGCAGCAGAACAGCAGTAAGATGTGCCGTAGGTGCGTCAGAAGGATTTAAGGTGGAGGTGGGATTGCATCGGGGATCCGCTCTGAGCCCCTTCCTGTTTGCGGTAGTAATGAATAGGCTGACAGATGAGGTTAGACTGGAATCCCCAGGGAGAAGAGATAGCGAGGGTGGGCGACTTCAAATATTTAGGGTCAACAATACAGAGCAACGGTGAGTGTGGTAGGGGACTGAAGAAACGGGTTCAAGCGGGGTGGAACAGTTGGTGGAAGGTGTCTGGTGTTCTATGTGATGTACGGATTAGAGACAGTGGCGCTGAAGAGACAACAGGAAGCAGAACTGGAGGTGGCAGAAATGAAGATGTTGAGGTTCTCGCTCGGGGTGAGCAGGTTGGATAGGATTCGAAATGACCTCAGTAGAGGGACAGCCAAAGTGGAATGTTTTGGAGACAAGGTTAGAGAGAGCAGACTTCGATGGTTTGGACATGTCCATGTTTGAAGGGTGCTGAGGATGGAGCTACCAGGCAAAAGAGCGAGAGGAAGACCAAAGAAAAGGTTGATGGATGTTGTGAGGGAGGACATGAAGACTGTGGGTGTAAGAGACAAAGATGCGTGAGATAAGCTTAGATGGAAAAAGATGACAGGCTGTGCTGACCCCTAATCGGGACAAGCCAAAAGGAAAAGAAGAAGATGTGAGATTTTTCTTTATGCGTCAAGGGGCGCTGTGCTTCCTGTGAGGTGCATGGCCAAACCCCTGCCTTGGGCAGTACCACCTCTTACAGCCATGACACAGCTGCGTTATATTTTGGACACTAATTGACCAGGCATTTAAGTTGTGAATGTTGTCATCAGCATTTGCCAGTTCGTTGCATTCACAATACTGCATCTTGGGATACTCGCTAGTGTGCGTAAGTTTGCAAGTGTAGTGTAGAGCATTCCTTTGCCACGGCGAGACTGGGCCTCTTTAGTTTGATCACATCTTGTCCATGTTTCTAACTTTACCTCGTAGTCATCGGACCTTGTGCACGTTTTTGGATCTTGCCTGTTGCCAAACATTTTTGCGCTTCCACTTGTTTTGGACTGCCTATTTGTGTTCAACCTCCTCCCGGAATAAAACCACTCTTAACATCATGGCCTCGCCTCGAAGTCCTGCATTTGGGATCGCCCCCGAGCCGCTTGCCCATGAAATTATGTTATATCGGGGTGTACTTGCGGGGAGTGCGGTCGCAAATGTTTTTCTTCTTCCTGCAGGGGTTGTAACAAAAAAGATATAAAGACGCGCTGCCCTATGGTGTGAAACATTTAGTCCTATTCAATGATTCTGTACTCGAGTCAAATTGTGAAATAGCCCAACGGGTCTTGTAAAGGTTTGTTTGACCTCAAATACAGTATCTTACCTTTTCCCATATTGATTGATTATTGATTCTATCCCGCAAAAAAGGCAAGGTGTGAAAGTGGTGTGGACAGAAATTGAGGTAGTCTTGTTGAAAATGCAAAGCACATGCATAGAGGCAAAAGCAAAATGAAGATGCAAACCCAAGTACGGTAATTAATCTGTCAAAACTGTCTATTTTGTTTGCACGTTCTGTTTTTTTTTTTTTCTTTTAATTCACACACTCACATTAGGAGCAGCTGTTTCTTCTTTCATAAAATGTCATAATAATCAGCCGTCTTAGTTTTTCATTGTGTTTATCGCAGATAGAGATACTTTATAATTGGCCCCTCTTTCCTTTTCTCATTTAATTCTGTCGACTTCCACTTAATAATCAGACTTTTGTTGCGGTCGATTCCGCAGGCAACGGACTCCCACTGACACGCAAAGCTGCGTTACTGTCATACTGAGTAATGGCTCATAGCGGCATTTTCATCAGAGTTGACAAAGTTTGGCCAACCACTCAAAGTCTATAAATTATCAACCAAACACAGACGCTTTTAATCTCTCATTATACATTCCGTTAGACATAAAAATGATTGCGCCAATAACCTCACCAATCATTTTCTAAAACATTATGATAAAATGTGATTATAAATAAGGGATGTGATGACGTACCCTCCAATTTCTAATCACGCGGTGAAGGAGTTTTGGCAGGGAGAAAAATAATCTATTGTGTTGTCACTCGCCGGGAGCGAAATGTAATCACAGTATTTTATTTTTTTGTGTGTGTGTCCATAATAGGTAGCATTACTTAGCGAGGGAATCTTTGTATGAATAGATGTGACTACTGTGAACCAACAAAAGAGAGGAGAAGAGAATTTAGCCCGACAAAGATCTGCCATTTTATGTTTTTTTTTTTTGTTTGTTTTTTTACGCCATCTTACAATAAAAAGATACTATTGATTAGATACACAACGCCGGCTACCAAACCCTCGCAGAAATTGATTTCAAGACAAACACGGGTGTTCAAATTGCACTCGCGCCATAGAATTGTGTGGCCAACGTTTTAATAGGAGGGCTTCAGAAGAGCCGTACGGCGTACGTGTACTGTAGTTGTGTGCGGCTTACTGTAGGAGCATAAATAGCGATGAAATACTCGCTCCATTTTTTTTTTTTTTTTTGATCAAAATGACTGATGTTAATGACATTCCGGTTCTCCTCTCTCCACCTCCCTCAGTCTAGGACCCGGAGGCTGTTGCCATGGTTCCCAGCCCACGCTCGGCCAACTGTCTGTACTTTATGTCTCATAAAAGCGCACGGGCTTTAAGTATGCACATACAAACATGTACATTTTCGCGTTCACTGTAAAACAAACATGAGATGCCATCAATGGAAATGTGATTTGCAGAATTGTATATTATGTTTATTGCTGATCTGCACCAGCCGCGTTACAACTTTAACAATATACAAACCAACTCATTTACAAATTATTCTTTTGAAATTGATTACTTCTTTCAAACAAGAAGAAAACTCCTCTCAAGTCCAAAGTATTTCTCTAATATGGGAACGCGTCCCTACACCGTAAATCAAGGCAAATTCTACTTCATATTTAATCCGAGCAAACACTAAAACAAGTAAAGGCATCTTTTGGAATTCTAATTGTTTACTTGATTAATTGCTTCACTTTCACTTCATTTATTTTTCGCTTAATTGTAACGCGGATGCATTGCTTCAAAAATGTATACTTCGCTCCAGAGGTGTACAAAAACAAATATGTTCTGCACTGTACCTGTGTTGTTTGGCTCAAAATAATTGCAGCAAATATTGTTTTTAAATCTCCTTTGTAACAGTATATATGTATAATAATATATGTATATTACCACTACATGAGCACATGCACAAATTATTACTAATGATTGTTGTACAGACATTTTTTTTTTAAATAATACAAGTGCAAACAAAAGTACAAACCTAGCAAAATGGAAATACAGATCATTCCTAATATTTTGAGCATATAGCAGCAAATTGATCCCGTGCATTATCCATTGGTAGAAGGGTTTTCCTGATTTTTTTTTAGGTCAACTTTAGGGGTGCGCGTTATACTTCAGGACGCATTATACACGAGAAATCACTTCCTGTTGGTTCAAGTGTCTGGCAAAGGGGGCCGTGACAAAGCAACCGTAGGGACTTCTTTGTTTCGTACTGTGCTGCATATTTTAAAATCTCATTCAATCATTCATTCATCTTCCGTACCGCTTTTGTTCACTCGGGTCGCGTATTGGAGCCGATCCCAGCGGACTGGGCCTGAGGCGGGGTACACCTTGAACTGTTTGCCAGCGAATCGCAGCCCACATGTAAGCAAACAACCATTTATGTTCACACCTATGGGCAATTAAGTGTTTTAATTTAACTTTCCAAGCATGTTTTTGGGAAGTACGTAAAAACTGGAGCACCCAGGGAGAACCCGGACAGGCACAAGAGAGAACACGCAAACTCCACACAAGCGAGGCCGGCTTTGAACCCGACTCCTCAGAACTGTGAGGCAAATGTGCGAACCAGTTAGCACCAAGCCACTATATTTGAAATTATACATCATAAATTACATTGTTGGCACAGATTTTCTTACAAAATAAAAAAAGAACAAATCCATCTCACAGGAAACATGAAGAGGGATTACTTTGATATCTTTAGTGGGCCACGTAAAATGATGCGGTGAGCTAGATCTGGCCGCCGGCCTCGGAGTTTGACACCCGTGTCCAAGAAAAAAAACACACTTGACGGAATTTTTTCTTCCCCTTCACACATGAGGGAGGTGTCATTTTCAAATTTGCCCCGAGAGACACTGCGCTAAGTAAGGTAATATAACATCGGTATAAGACTGCTCTCTCTCGCCCTCTCTCTCTCTCAGAGACACTTCTTAATCTTCATCACCACGGTGGCCTTTGGCTCCCTCGGTAACTTATCCAATCATCTCTGCTAGCGTCCCTTAAACTCCGTCTGGCTTCACTGAGGGACATCTGTCTGCTCAAGCCCCGAGTCTTGTACTTGACTTCAAAAATGATTGTTCACAGCACGGCGGATCGGCTGTAAAGCGTCGGCCTCGCAGTTCTGGGGACCCGGGTTCATTCCCCGGCCTTCCCTGTGTGGAGTTTGCGTGTTCTCCCCGTGCCTGCGTGGGGTTTTCTCCGGTTTCCTCCCACATCCCCAAAAACACGCAACATTAATTGGACACTAAATTGCCCCGAGGTATGATTGTCTGTGTCTATGTGCCCTGCGATTGGCTGGCGACCAGTTCAGGGTGTACCCCGCCTCCTGCGACCCTTGTGAGGATAAGCGGCTGAGAAAATGGATGTTCACAGCACACAGAAGCACAGAATTTGTGCATTTGACAGCAGGGATTGGCAAAGTGTGGTGCATGCAACTAATTTTTATCAACCCAAACAATTGTGTGTGTGTGTGTGTGGGTATACCTGCGTCCGTGTGTGTGTGTCCAAGAGACAATTACGCAACCACAGTAATTTAGCTGCTATTCTGGACTTTCATTTCCATCTCCCACATCTCGGCGGTACCACATGCCACAGACACAGCCTTGATCTTTTCCCTCTTTCTTCACTAAGTACGCCAACTTGCGCCTCTCTGGGCCGCGAGGTTTGGCAGAACACGGTCCTTTAAGTTTGTGCGCCGTTACATTTTCGCGGGTGACGTGGGGGAGACCTTTAATTGACATTGTACACAAGTAAACGTTCTTATCTGTCCATCTTTTTCCCCGACACTCTCTCGCCTCTATTTTCTTGAATTCAGTCTCTGCGGTTGCTATAGTAACAAGCTGTGCAGGAGCTGTGAAGCAGCACACATACTGTACCACTGAGCTCACGGGGGGGGGGGGGGGGGGGGGGGGATTAGTGGGTACGGGGCGTCATCAGCTGCTAACTACACTCTGCTAAACATCAAGATTCGTCTCATTTGAACTCTGCCGAACTGCTGTTTAAATCCAATTGATATGAACTAACCGGGCGGCCCAGCTGGTAAAGCGTTGGCCTCACAGTTCTGAAGACCCGGGTTCGATCCCCGTCCCGCCTGTGTGGACTTTGCATGTTCTCCCCGTGCCTGCGTGGGTTTCCTCCAGGCACTCCGGTTTCCTCCCACATCCGAAGAACATGCAGCATTATTTGGACACTCTAAATTGCCCCAAGGTGTGATTGTGAATGTGGCTGTTTGTCTCTATGTGCCCTGCGATTGGATGCAACCAGTTCAAGGTGTGCCCCGCCTCCTGCCCGTTGACAGCTCAGGTAGGGTCCAGCACTCCCGCGACCCTCGTGGGGATAAGCGGCTAAGAAATTGGATGCATGGAACAGTAGTCTTCTCTTTTGCAGATGTCAGCATGTTGTTGTAAAACGGAAAAACAGGTTGGTTTAAACAAAATGTGCTACCCTATAAATTATATGAATTTAGAGATTTGCATAAAAATACCGAGATATATCTCTTGTTTATCTTTTGCTGTTGTTTTTGTTTTCAAAAAACTATACATTGAGTGTAGAACTGACACTGTGTCTTTCTACAGCAAATTAACTCATTTTCACACACATCTTCTTCTTTTCCTTTTTGGCCTTTGACAGCTCGGAGAGGCTGCGGCACTCTCCGCGACGCTCATGAGGATGAGTGGCTAAGAAAATGGATGGATGAACTTACCAAAGTGATTTGATTTGATTACAAATCAAGTAGATCATGTAAACATTAACAGTGAAATTAAGCGTGTTTCGGTTTTATTAAACTTTTGCTGCTCATGAAATTTCTGACATTAACATACTAAAAATATCAGCAGAATCATCGACTTTATTTGTTTTAGTGCAAGCCCTTAATGATAACTGTTGAGAAAATTTGAAAACCCGTAAGGATTAAGTGTTTGAGGGATGGACAGCCTGACAAGTTCTTTTGAAACTATCCATCCATCCATTTTCTTAGCCGCTTATCCTCACGGGCTTCGCGGGAGTGCTGGAGCCTATCTCAGCTGTCAACGGGCAGGAGGCAGGGTGCACCCTTGAACTGGTCACCAGTCAATCGCAGGGCACATTGAGACAAACAGTCGCACTAACAATCACACCTAGGGGCAATTTAGTGACCAATTGATGTTGCATGTTTTTGGGATGTGAGAGGAAACCGGAGTGCCCGGAGAAAACCCACGTAGGCACTGGGAAAACTTGCAAACTCCACATAGGCGGGTGCGGGATCGAACCCGGGACCTCAGAACTGTGAGGCCAACGCTTTCCAGCTGAACCACCGCGCCGCCCTTTTGAAACTAATACAAAGTAATTTATTTTAGCTGGACTGAACTAATTTACGAGCAAGCAAGCATGGCCCAAGTTGTCATTTAGTAGCTAAAATATCGGACTGACAAAAGAAGTGAACGTGAGGCAGAACATCTCATGACAGGAACTATTGTATGGTTACTAGTGTATACAGTCGTGTTCCTCACTCCTGTTATTTTGTTGTTGTATTAGAAAATCTAAAAGGTTTTGATACCCCCGCGCATCTTTGCCCACTTTTGCTTTACTGTAATTTCTAATGAATAAAACTGAAATGGCACATCCGATACTGACGTTCGCTTGTATCTGACATCAAATCACACTGTGATGAAATCCAGTTTATATAGAAGTTACTGCATTTTTGTCAAAATGATTCTCGTGTAAATTGTACAAATAAACATTTATTATTATATAACTGCCCTACAGGGCTTAACATTAACATTTTGGGTCAGCAGCAACAGTGCCTCCTGTTTTCCCAGCAGTAATGGCCACTCAGCATTTTAACAAGGCACAGTAGTAGAATTTATCCCAACTAAGACAAATTTGCCCATGAGGGGTGTGGGAGTGGCTGTGCTATATGCGACTGCAAAATGCAAAATTTTCATATCATTATTTTACACTTCCAAAATAAATCAACACAAGATATGACAAACAAATTTAAGTTCAAATGGATAAATGCTGTAAATAAATATCAAAAGGACAGCAGCGGTAGGTTTTGGCCTTCAATACAAACGTACACGCTCAATAGGCGTAGAAAGAAGTAAAAAAAAATGAAAAAAAATCTAGCATGTTTGTTTTTTTCACCTGCATTTGTCAGCTGTTAATTCCAAGATTTGCTGCCCGACCATTTGCCCCCATTTTCTATGCTGTAAGCAGGGCAGAGGAACAATTCTTTGAAAATCTGATAACTTTCTTGCATTCTCATAACTCCCTGCTCTTTCTCAGGGGCATCGAAGTTCATTTTGTTTAATTACCTTTTTCCTGGTTCAGTGTCTGGGCTAAATAAAGGGTCAATTAATTTCCTATTCAGGAACAGTACGACCAAGCCAGACACTTTCTTCGTTAGCCTTTCCAATGTCTGATAAATGAGGTGAGCGCAAAAAGAAAAAAGGAAATTACAAGATATAAAATGAAAGGAGGATCGGGAAGGATTTCAACACAGTAAGTGCTAAGAACCAGCATAGAAAAAAAAGAATATTTCTGCCGTGTCTTTTTCTACATTAATCCACACACAATGCTTTACTAATATTAAGGGGAATTGATATTTGGAATAATTGGAACATTAGTATGTCAGACATGGGTGTATAACAAATTAATTAATAAAAAAGGGATAATCTGTTGCTGTGTTTGGGTTTGCGCATGCCAGAGCCCACGATTGAGCAAGCACTTAGTTTGACCGCAGTGCATTAATACCAAACTGAGTTCCCAAAACTGAAAATACAAAAAGGATTAAACCAATTAATACACTCTTATTTATAATACAAATCCTACAGCACAACACTACACCAGTGTTCTGTCATAAGTCAACTGCATGGGGATGGACCCAAATGCAGGACTCCGAGGCAAGGGCATGATCTTAAGAACGGTTTTATTTCAGGAAGAGGTCGTACACAGCTAAGTAGCCCAATAAGGCGGAAGCACAAAACGCATGGCCGAAAGTCCAAGCCCGATAATCCTGAAACAAGGTCCGAAGTACGAGGCAAAGTTTGGAAGGAAGAGGCACAAAAACGCAAGGCTAGAGGCAAGATCCAAAAACATGAAATAAAATCCGACGACTACGAGGCAAAACTTGGAAACATGAACAAAAACGTGACTTAACTGTGGTGGCACAGGCTCGCTGTGACAAAGGATTCCTCTACATTATACACACTAGCGTAGGATACCTTGATGCAGTGAAGCATATGCAACGAACTGGCAAATGCCGGTGACACATTCAGTACTTAAGTGCTTGGTCGATTAGTGTCCCGAATGCAACATAGCTGTGACACCTGTCAGAGGTGGGCTGACACCACGCCCCTCAAAGGAAGCACCGCCCACAGCAGTGGCCAGGCCATGCCCACGACATGTTCCAGTTGACAGGATGTAAGGGCAATTGTCAAACTGACACGCAGAAAACTTGTGAAATGTAAACGTATTTGTGGGTCTGGTGTTTCTCTCAAGAGTATCCAGAGATAGTCCAGACACACAAATCATGTACGGATCTCATAACCTGATACAGCGCCACGGGGATATACTTCACGCACTCACTCACGAGATTAAATATGTCTTCTCCATCAATCATACATTTCTGCATATTCCCCTGTGTTTATTTATAAACATGTCTACAAAGAAATGAAAAAAATGACTGTATCCCATCCATCCATTTTCTGAGCTGCTCATCCTCACGAGGGTCCTCGGAGTGCTGGAGCCTATCCCAGCTGTAATCAAGCAGGAGGCGGGGTACACCCTGAACTGGTTGCCAGCCAATCGCAGGGCACACAGAGACAGACAACAATCGCACGTACAATCATACCTACAAGCAATTTAGAGACTCCAATTGATGCATGTTTATCTTTTTAGCATTCTGTTCCGATTCACTCGACTGGAAAGGGCTACGGAGAAATTGCCAAACAGCTTGGTAAAAAAAAAAAGGTCCACTGTTGGCGCGATCATTAGAAAATGGAAAAAGCTAAAGATGACGGCCAATCTCAATTGGAGTGGAGCCCCATGCAAGATATCACCTCGTCCGCCGAGCACGACTTCGGCGGCGCCCGGGTGGCTTATACATACTGTCGGGGAGTCTGTTGTTAGCGAGAAGTATTCCGCATATCATCTAAATATGGCTCCAAACGATAGGGTAATATTGCCCTGGTCACTTCACTCATTCATTCATTCTCAAGGACCTAAGCCGAAAGTCAGAGCTCTCAATTCATCTGCGGGCCGTGACCAAAAGGACCAGATCCCGAATACAAGTGGTCTCCGGAGGGTGTCAAGGCTCTCCCTTGGAGATCGGATGAGAAGCTCAGTCATTTGGGAGGAACTTAAAGTAGAGCCGCTGCTCCTCTGCGTTGAGAAGCCAGATGAGGTGGCTGGGGCATCTGATTCTCCCTCCCTGGTGAGGTGGTTAGACGGGGACGAACCAGGACACGCTGAAGAGACGATGTCTCTCAGCTGGCCTGGGGACGCCTCAGAACTCCACCGGAAGACCAGGACGAGGTGGCTGGGGGCAGGGAAGTCTGGGCGTCTCTGCTAAAGCTACTTCCCACGCGATCTGACCTCAGATAAGCGGCAGAAAACGGACGGACATATCTGACAGCAAGGTTATTACGTGAACGTGTGTCAATCTAAATTCCTTGGAGCGGCAGGTGCATGAACAATGAATACAAGATGATGGTCGTTCACCGTATGTCATGAAAAGGCACACAGACTGATGAGGACGAGAACGAGAACAAAGACATGGAGGCGAAGACAAGGTGACGAAGTGGACGACAGATTAAAGTATAGTCGGGTTGCTGAGTAACAAACATCTTTGGCCTATAATAATAACACAATCATTGAATCATCATTCTGATAGTCGTTATTAAAACTGAGTTATCCAAAAGATTAGATAACTTGTACTATAGCTCACTTGGGTGTACAGTATTGTGATTGACCGACCCTGCGAATTACCGACCGTATGCTACGTCTTCAATGGAGAGAATATGACGATATTCAACGTTTGATTCAAAGACTCTACTTTCTCAATCAATCAATCAATCAAAATGGCCATCGGAAAGATTCTTGCTGAAACTTGTTCCGACCTTCATCATTAAGGCACACAATGTGAACTGATGATGCCCTAAAAACAGAGTTTTTCGATTACTATCATTTTCTCCTGATGGACATCAAATTTCATTGGGATGAAATCCAAACGTTGCATACAAGATAATTTTCCTTTTCTGCAAACCTTTAGCGTCTAGGTCCCGAAATATTTTTGAATCCTATCACTACTTTCATGTTAGCTAAAGAGCATTGAGCTACCATAGATTTTCCTGTCCAACCAAAAGGTGAACAAAAAAAAAAACACTTTTATTCTTAACTTGGTCGACTGGCTTGGGCGGGAATCAGCTGTCGGGCTTGCATCTTGCATGCACGCAATCCATTTTGGGCGCCGCCGTTCTCGTTAAATGTGCTGTTGCTGCTGGTTTTGCGCAACTCGCGATTGCCCGGTGTGCGATTGCAGCTGCTCGGTGATGAAGAAGGGAGACCGCATTCCCTTTGTCACTATGCAAATATGAGACATAAAATAATCATCTGCATGAACTTCAAAGTTTCAAGATATGCGTGCATATATTTTTCAAGATTTCCTTCCATAGCTGTAAGAGGTTATTTGATTTTGATGTAAATTGATGATACAGGAGTGAAACACAGAAGACCGAGAAGGGGTATTTGTGTGTACTCTGGAGATATAGATATGTGTCCTAGTTCTGATTTTCATTATTAGATTTCTTGCCTGCTGGGAGCACACAGAATATTAAAACAGCAATCAACACAACAGGGGTCCTCCTCAAGAAGTCTGTAACTTTCTTAAGCTTCGTCTGTGTGTAAGAAAATCTTATATTATGTGGTTTAACTTTAACCACACTGATATTTAAAAAAAAAAAAAAAAAAAAAAAAACAGTATAGATCTTTCAGAAGAAATGTACAGTGATGCTTCGGTTCTCAACCACAATCCGTCCAGAAAAAGGTTTGAGAAGTGATTTGTTCGAAAACCGAATTGATGTTTCCCATTACAATGAATGGAAAAAGAAATAATGCGTTCCAAGCCTAAAATTCTGGCTTTTTAAATCATTTTTTTTAGCTTTTCCTGATAATAAACTGAATAGTTGGAATACATGTATAGTTTAAATACTTTATATAATAAAATAATTTAAGAAATATATTTATTTTTTGCTTTGCTTGGTTTTGTCGGGGGCATTCGAGTAACGATTTTCGTTCGAAAACAGAAGCAAAAAAAAAAAAAACTCCAAATTTTTATTCGAAAACCGATTTGTTCAAAAACGGGGATGTTCGAGAACCGAGGCTTTACTGTATTTGTCGTGTTCGTGGGGCGGCTCAAGTATGTTAGTTTAGGGGATGTTGCTCGAAAACAAGCGTAAACACAGTGGCATTATTTGATATCAATTGTAACTAATGTTTTTCACATGTAGTACATGAACTATATATCATTTGAAACAACTTTGCTGGGGCCAGTAGCCAGCATTAATATTCAGGAGGTACTGATATGACAATAATTCACCTTAATAAAACGGGCACGTGGTGGAAACTGACGGTAAACTATGATAAAACTGTTGTTGTACTCATTATCGTTAATCTGCTTGTGATATTTTCTTATTCATCCAAATGGTCACGGAAGCTCTCGATGGCCAAATCACACGCAGAGGTGTTAAACACTTAGCGTAATCAGATCAGTGGTAAGTGAATAATTATCTTTAACATCATCTGTGTCCTCGTGTGGTAATGTAATTACATCGACATTAAAGAGTGTCTGCCCGACAGAACGGGGCTAATAAGAATTTCTTCCAACGGACCTCTGCTGAGCCGAGCATCCACCCATGACCACCTCCAATCTGCGGCCACTCTATGATAAGGATGTGATTGAAGGCAGAAGTTTATTACACTGTAATAATCAAAAACGGATTGCTCTGGAAGACACTGGTAGGCATGAGAATGACACACAACAGCGCTCCCGAATACATACGTTCCAATTTTGGACTTTACCGCCTGCTTTACATTTTGTTTGATGATCGATCATATTGATAGAATACGACAAGTCTTTACCTCACTCAGCAGGGTGACGACGATGATGATGATGATGATGATGATGATGACGATGGTAAGGAAGAGCATGATGGTATTAATGAGCATCATGGCGGCACAGACAACAAAAAGGATGCTGCTGCGATGTCTTAGATGCAGAATGGACCCCGCTGTAGAAAGAGTAGATTTACATTATCGTGTAGAAAAGCTATTTTCTACAAATTTATTGTAGGAAACGTATTGACATATAGGTAAAAAAAATAAATCACGATTCCCCTCATGATGGGGATACAAAATTCTAAAATTAGCACTAAACGGTATTTTTTTTTTTTTTTTTATCTTTGAAATTTGAAATGTCAGAGGGATCCCTGTAAATTAGAGCAATTGCAAAGCCCACTGTAGAAAAATGAAATATATCTCAATATTTAGCGGCACTGTGGACGACTGGTTAACACATCTGTCTCGCAGTTCTGAGGACTGGGGTCGGGTCCAAATGAAGGCCCCGTACGTGTGGAATTCGCATGTTCTCCCCGTGCCTGCGTGGGTTTCTCCAAGTTTCCTCCCACATCCCAAAAACATGGATTAAATCAGTGGTTCCCAAATTTTTTGGGGGGCGAGCCCCACTTTTTAGAAATTACATTTTCAGCACACCGCACCCCCCCAGCTTGAATTTTTTTTCCAACACATCGAGGAAAACATCAACAACCTCACCTGGCTGTAACTTAATGACGAAAAGTTGCCATGATCGTTAATGGTAGCACCGCGGCCCTACTGTCAAAATGCCCCAACTAGTGCCGCCGCCCACAGTTTGACAACCACTCCATTCATGGAAGACTCTAAATTGCTGGTCGGTTGTTTTTTTTTTTTTTTTTGTCTGTACCCCAAGGATAGCTGGGATAGGCTGCAGCACGCCGGCAACCCACGTGAGGATAAGCGGAACAGAAGACGAACGAATGAATACTCAGCATTTGTACGTTGCACAAACTTAACAGATTCAATTCAATTATTCATTTAAAAAAGAAATGTCTTGACGCGATATCATATGTGCGTAACATAATCGGTAAAGACAGCAAAGTGCATTGGGTACTCCAAAAGGATTTAACAGTAAATACGTGCGCAAACAACATCCATCTCAATGCTGCTTGTTTATGAATGGATGAGTGCTGGAAACACTTGTAAGCTTTTTTTGGTGAAAGGTCGTATGGTTAAAAAAATGAACAAACAAATAAATAAATGGATAAATGCATAAATAAAAGCCAACCCATTTTTTCGTAGCATTCAATCAGTTCATTTTTGTTTTTAATCTAAACCGAGAATCCATTCACACAGCTTAATGACCACAGCACCACTGACCTGCCGACCAAAAGGAACTCTCCCACCAGTCCCTGGCGCCTCATGGCCATGAGGATATTGCGGACAGTCATGCCCTCGCAGAAACACGCCACCACCCTGGCCTTGGGTAGGTGGGCCCTCAGCCTCTCCACCAATCGGTCGAAGCTCTGCTCGCCAGCATTGCTCCAGATTTTGCCTGAAGCAAACGTGGCAGAAACAAGCACAGCCTGTGACGCTTTCCGATCTCTTTCGAGGCAAGCGGAGCACGGTGCATGAACTCAAAAGTGTTTGGACAGCGGAGGATATTGGAACAAAACAATTCTTTTATCACGGTGATTTTATTATTTGACCTTGTGTCCATAAATCCTACCAGAATGAGCGATGCAAATGCCCTCCTTGGCTGCCATGTCCTTGAACGCTTCCATCCCGCTTTCTCCATAATTGCCTGAAAAGACAAAAAGGCTTCAACGAGGAGGGGAAAAACCAGCCACGGGAAGGCAGGGGAGAGACGTACCGACCCAGTTCCATGACTCGTCTGCCTTAGCGCGATTTAATAATCTCACATTTGTGTCAGAGAACCTGTCTCCCCGCCGTGGCACCCACTTCTTTGCCAAAGAAAGTGGGTGACCTGGAATTTATGCAAATGAAAGGTTGCACGCACTGGCGAAGAAAATGTTAGGAGTTCCCTGTCGAAAATCTCCCCCTTTCCCTTTCATCTCACCATTTTGTGGGTGGCGCCATGAAGAAAACATCAGAAATCCATTTCTATAACGAGGCTCTCTGAACATCATTCAAAGAGATTAGCTCTTAAGATTTGTCTCTCTCATTCTGTGTGTAATCAATAACAGAATTACATTGTCTAAAATGATCTCCATCCATTAACTACCGTTTTTTTCTGGGTCGGATCGCAGCTTCAGCAGGAATACCCAGACTTCCTTTTCCCCAGCCACTTCTTCCAGCTCGACCAGAGGGATCCTGAGGTGTTCCCAAGTCAGCCGAGAGACATAGTCTCTCCGGCGTGTCCTGGGGGGTCCTCAGGGTCTCTTTCCGGTGGGACGTGCCCGGAACACATCACTAGGGAGGCGTCCAGGAGGCATCTGAATCAGATGCCCCAGCCACTTCATCTGGCTCCTCTCGATGGGGAGGAGTACAGGCTCGACACTGACCCCTTCCTGGATGACCGAGCTTCTCACCCTACCTCTAAGGGAGAGCTCCAGGACAGACCGGGAGATGAGTCGGGTCGCGTTGGACGTAGCTTCACCAGGGATATCCAGACTTCCCATTCCCCAGCCACTTCTTCCAGCTCTTCCGGAGGGATCCCGAGGCATTCCCAAGCCAGCCGAGAGACATAGTCTCTTCAGCATGTCCTGAGTCATCCTCGTGGTCTCTTTCCGGTGCGACATGCCCGGAACTCCCTCAACAGGGAGGCATCCGAATCGGATGCCCCAGCCACTTCATCTGGCTCCTCTCAATGCGGAGGAGTAGCTGCTCAACACTGAGCCCCTACCGGATGACCGAGCCTCTCACCCTATCTCTAAGGAAGAGCCCGGACGCCCTTCGGAGGAAACTCATTTCGGCCACTTGTATCCGGGATCTTCTTCTTTCGGTCACGACCCGCAGCTCATCCCCATAGGTGAGGGTAGGAACGTAGATCGACCTTTGCCTTTCGACTTAGCTCCCTCTTTACCACAACGGACCGATACAAAATCCGCATCACTGCAGACGCCGCACCGATCCTTCTGTCGATCACCCGGTCCATCCTTCCCTCACTCGTGAACAAGACCCCAACATACTTGAACTCCTCCACTTGGGGCAGGATGTCATCCCCGACCCGGAGAGGGCACACCCTCCTTTTCCGACTGAGGACTATAATCTCAAATTTGGAGGTTCTGATTCTCATCCCAGTCGCTTCACACTTGCCTGCGAACCGCTCCAATGAGAGCTGGCGATCACGGCTTGACGAAGCCAACAGAACCACGGCGGGGACCTTGGCGATCCGATCCCCGGCTACAGAAACTCGCTCTAAAATGACCTCTGGTTCGATAAAATTGAGAATAAAGAACAAGAAATCGGGTTATCGAAAAAGGAAAATAAAAAAAAAAACAGTAGATCACGATGTGCGTGCTTGCGTGTGCGTGTGTACATGTGCATACATGCGTGCGTGCGTGTGTGTTGCCATGCAGGGCTCTACGGCAATAACAAGTGTGTCAGAGCTAAGTATAAATTCCTGTAATTAGTCTCTCAGTGAGAGGAGCAGGAGACAGATGGTGCAGACCTTCTTACCCCATAGACACACACACACATGCACACGCACCCTCACATGCACACGCACGCCGAGTTAAAGTCATCAGAATCGATAAAGCTTGTAACCTACTTCACTCGAGTCCCAACAGGGATTTATGTGCGAGACATATTTTTTTTTTTTTTTCTCCCCCACCGCGTCTCCCTGTAATTCTTTCCGGCTTTGAAACGTTTTCCTACGTACTGTATGTGCCCTTCCCTAAACTGCTACAGGCAGTATTTTTTTTTCAATAAAGTCTTACACACAAATACCCAATTCTTACTCATTCCCAATCTTTATATATATACACACACAAATATTGCACATATAACGTAATCTGCCGGAGGAGCTTCACTTTGGTGTAGACAAGCGGCTTCCTCGAAGGTTTTACAAGAGAGTGGCAGGTCTCATTTCCGCTGAAATCCTTCCCTTCTTCGCTTTCCCCACTTCTCTCCTTCCTCCGCCCCCCCCCACCCATCCCTCAATTGCTACTCTCGTCCTCTCGTAACATCTTGCGTGCTATTCCCCCATCTTAACGTGTCATCTCCTTTCTCCCTGTCAATACTTCCCCAGCGCAGCAAACATTTGCTCGTCTTCCGCCCGTTTTCTGTGAATTTTTCATACCTCACGTCGCATCTCGATTTGCACGTGCGATGACACTTGGAGAACAACAAAAAAAAGACGCATAAACAGCTCCCTGGTAGCCTTGAATACTTGTGGACACGACCACACTTTCCTACAGTCGAGCGTGAATACGCCTGAAAAACAACGTTAGAATGCAGAGCACAGGTGTCAAACTCGAGGCCCGGGGGGCCAGATCCGGCCCGCCACATGATTTTGTGTGGCCCGTGAGGCCAAATCTAGACTTTCCATTTCCATCTTCTTCTTTTCCTTTCGGCTTGTCCCGTCAGGGGTCGCAATGGAAATCCATTTCCGTTATTCTTGGAAAAAATCTGTACCATGATTTCAAATGATCATTTATCGTAAATGATCAAGTTGAGATATTACAAGCATTTTTGTGTGACCAAACATGAATAGTTGAAAAACACGTTGGCCTTGGATTTCTGATTCCAAAACTGATTCACAAATTCATTATATAAACATGATAAGACGATTAAACATTTTTGTTGTTTCACAGTCAAAGCGACCCACTGAGGGAAACCCGAACTACAACGTGGCCCGCGAGAAAAATGAATTTGACGCCCCTGATGGAGTGCAAAAATGACTTCTCAAAGCATAGATAAAGTTTATTGATTGTAGTCCTGCAACAAAAGTTAATTAAAATTGAGGACTTGTTAAAGAGACAATGCCTAGAAACTATTCAACGCGTTCAATCACTGGTCTCAAACTGGCGCCCGGCGGGCCATTTGCGGCCCACGAGGCGATATTTTGTGGCCCCCACCTGAATATGAAAAGTACAATGGCCCTCGAGTTTTATACGGATGGTACTTTTACAGTGTCGTGCCGATGAGGCGACCAATCACGGTGGGGTGGATGGCTATCGGGCGTGTGACATCAACCAGGCTTGACGTAAGCAGAGAAACAATGTTCAAGTTGCAGCAGGGTTGCCATGGAGTTTTTTTTTGTTTTGTTTTGTTTTCAGAAGTTGTGCACACAAACACCTGCGTCGTTCTTCATCTTATTTTGTGTTAAAAAATGTGTTTTAGAAGATAGTATTGTTTTTTATTGAAATTCCACATAAATCCATCTGCGCCCGAGGCTCAGCCAGACTCCGCCTCCAGCAGTCCCAAGGTAAATTTGAGTTTGAAACCCCCGCTTTCAATCGTTACCCCGAGGCTACGCAGCCAAAGCGTAGTGTGAGATGGACGAAAATTCAGTCAGTGCGTCTCCACTTTCGTTCGGATCATTTCCGACGCGACCCGTTCCATTTTCATCACCATTTGCGGCTGAATGAAAGTCAATAAATACAAACAAGCCGCAATAAAGAGGAGGTGGAGAAAAGGCATCCAACTTGATTCATGGGGGTATATCGATCAGTTTTTTGTCGGATCACACTCGGGTGAGGTGTCAAGTTTG
Source organism: Syngnathoides biaculeatus (assembly GCF_019802595.1). Classification (NCBI taxonomy): domain Eukaryota; kingdom Metazoa; phylum Chordata; class Actinopteri; order Syngnathiformes; family Syngnathidae; genus Syngnathoides; species Syngnathoides biaculeatus. The sequence goes on from NC_084647.1 coordinate 6,462,755, forward strand.
ATATCAATGAACTCAATGAGGTGAGTTGAGATAATTGAGACTCGGCTCAATAGTGAAGAAGAATAATGATAACGCTTACATAAATGAACGGGATCGAAATGTGACCAATTGAACTGACACGCCGTTGCTCTGCTGCGCATGGGAAGCGCAATGAATATAGTAAATATTCGGATCAATCCAGTTTCTATGGAAACATGAGCATATTAAAAGTAGGGCTGACAGGTTTGGATAAATGTAACAAAATTTGGGTCACTTTAGCAATCTGTAAATTTGATCTCTGGGAGAACAGACTGCCGCAGTGCTTCTCGAATCTTTTACACAAAGTACGGCATTCAAAACACGGCGGATGCAGAGGTTTTAGTCCTTTAAAAGTAGATTTAATATTGCATCAACTGTAGGAAGGCTACAGGAACGCACGATATAACAAAGCAAATACTAAAACAGAAATCATTTTCATATATCAATGAAAAACACGAATTTTAGCATTACCCACTTTCTCACATATCTTAAAGCCATATCCTGGAAATTAATGTTGAAAACTTATGTGCATGAATTCCCACCCTCAGCCCCATTTTGCGTTTCCTACACATCGTCCTGTCTTTTCCAAGCGCTCCATTGATGTAAACCACAGAGACACTCGTCTACACACACACACACACACACACACACACACACATCATTCATATCATTGCTTCTTGCATGTTTCTATTCCTCTTTCTTGTGATTTCCACGCAGGCCCTTCATTCTCACCCAACCCCCATCCTGAATACTTCTCCCCTCTTTGCCATCTTCTCTCTCACACTCTGGGGCTCTGGCTGCTTGCATTTGAGAAAGCAACGCTCGACCTTGAAGATCTATTCCAAGGTCAAATGTGCCTGTCTGAGGGGATATAAAAAAAAAAATCCGGCGCACGACCTCCATGCCCGCCTGAACACAACAAGTCGTCTCGGAGACGAGGAAAGTTGTACGCAGCAATCTAATCGAGCGTATCACGCACACACACAAAAATATCCAACCATCCATTCTCTTTTGCTGCTTATCCTCACGAGGGTCGCGAGGAGTGCTGGAGTGCGGGGGACGCCCTGAATCTGGTTGCCAGCCTATCGCAGGGCACATAGAGACAGACAACCATTTGCACGTACAATCACACCTCGGGGCAATTTAGAGTATCCAATTAATGTTGCATGATTTTGGGATGTGAGAGGAAACCGGAGTGCCCACGCGGAGACAACCCACACAGGCGGGGCCGGGATTGAACCCGGGACCTCAGAACTGTGAGGCCAATGCTTTCCAGCTGATCCACCGTGCCGCCATACAACAACCACATTATTACTTATTTTTTTACTACTTACCGTACTATACTGTACTTTAATCCGCTGTATAACTGTAGAAACAAAAACAATAACAATGATAGAACCTTCCGGGGAGACCATACAAACTCCAAACAGGGGGGGCCAGGATTTGAACCCCAGTCCTGAGAACAGTAAGTGCAAGCCAGTGAGGCAAAAAGGGTGAATTCAATTCGATTCGTCAGAAAATCCTTAACGGCCGCACGGTGGATCAGCTGGTTAGGCGTTGGCCTCACAGTTCTGAGGTCCGGGGTTCAGTCCCAGGCCCGCATTTGTGGAGTTTGCATGTTCTCCCCGAGCCTGCGTGGGTTTTCTCCAGCAACTCCGGTTTCCTCCCACATCCCCAAAAACTTTAATTGGACACTCTAAATTGCCCCGAGGTGTGATTGTGAGTGCGGTTGTCTGTCTCCAATTTGTCTGCGATTAGCTGGCAACCAAGCTGTGCAAGATACTGCCTGGCCCACTGCGAGCAAATTGGGGTTGAGCGTCTTGCCCGAGGACACATCAACAAATCACAGCCAGGATTCGAACCGGTGATCCTTCTTTCACCTGACGACCTCGCTACCCACTGACCCAGAGCCGACAAATTAAAGTGAATCCGAGTGTAAATGGAAACAAGGTACATTAGCTAAATGAGCGGATGGCGCTAACTAGCGGCGCTTCATAAGGTGAAGGGGTTCAAGCGCATCTTGGGGTCACCGTGGTGATCTTCTTTTTGACAATAAGTGACGAGGATTCGTTCGATCCGATGTTATTGCGTGAACATGTCTCAGTCAGGCAAATGATCAATACTCTGATTTTATCGGGAATTTTTGGCTGCATGCCATTATTAATCAACCTTCTTGTACTCCTATCTTAGGTTTCCCGAGTAGTACCGGCACAATATGCTGAAGGGCATACAACTATACATCACCGCACATAAATCTTGTATATGCACTCTAGAGGTTGTATCGTAAGGGCGGGTAGTGAAAATGTTAGAAAAATGTAAACTAAAACTACAATAAAGTGATGGAAAAATGAGCACGTCCTCTTATTTCTGTTTAAACATGTTAATTGTCGCTAGCCAGTAACTAACATGGCTAGAGAATCATTAACGCTAGTTTAGCCAGTGTCGCGACGTCTTCCCTGCATTGACTTGATGCATTTTACAGCATAAGCCATGATCAATAGAAAAAAAAAAAAACATTTACTGTGGTCTTACTCGGTCACACTAGTCCTCAAATACGCCATAACTGCATTAATTTCTTCGATTCTCGTCACGAACCATCGGTGCAGGGGTGGACCCAAATGCGGGACCCCGAGACGCGAGCATGATGTTAGCCGTGGTTTATTCAAGGAACAGGGTCATACGCGGTGTAAGCAGTCCGAGAAGGCAGAGGCACAAAACGCTACGCAAAGGCAGGATCCAAAAACGGTCTGATGACTAGGAGACAAACTAGTAAAAACATGAACTAGGACTTGACTATGATTATGAAACATAAACTCAGACAGGACTCAACTGTGGTGGCACAGAAACACTGTGACAAGGATAGCTCAACACTACACCAACTCACTAACTCAGGGCAACGAACTGGCAAATGCCAGTGACAAAAACTCCAACTTAAATGCCCGTCTAATGACAGTCCCAATGTGAAACTGCCCCTCTTGGCAGTGGCCGACCCCCGCTCATGACAATTCTCATCTACATCCCAAAGAAAATCTGTACTCATGGACAAGTAAAAACAAAAACGAATATCCATATTGCGCTGGGTGTTTTACCTTCGGTGTTTATGGCAGACACATAGCTCCAGTTGTATCTCTTAACTATGTCCACCATAGCCCTTGCCTGTTGGGCATCCGACGGCACCACGCGCATGAAGTACTTGTAAAGACTCTGAAAAAGTAGAGACAAAAAGTAAGGGGACAGACCAAAAAAGTCATTGATGAACAATGTAGAGTATATCTCACCTTGTCACTAAGATCCATGCTAGTGGCAGAGTAGGCAATCTGCGGTATGTTGAACAGTTGTAGAAGGTTCTGGACCTGGATGGCGACTGAGCTTGATCCCGGCCCGATTAAACCCACGATGGGCTTTTTCCCTCGCATGGGAGTGGCGGAAGGGTCTGTGCACTTCATGGTTGCGCCCCCACCGCCTCCACCCCAAGGGTTTCCTCCGCCCCACTCTTCCGCTTCGTCGGAGGACACCAACGAATCCCGAATAAACTCGATGCTCTGTTCCAGGGCCACAGCGGAGTGCCAGCAGGAGTCACGGATCTCACATCCGAGGCTGATGTTGGGAAGGATGTGAGGATCTGCATTGATGCGGTCCAGCGTGTGCATCATCGCCTCCACCCGCTGGATACCGTACTGCTCTCGAACTGCGCCGCACTTGCGTTCGTGAACCTGGACGGGACGGAATACGTAGTAGACACAAACGGTAGGAAATTCTAGAAATGGTCTTTTATAGTATACATCACTCAGCTATAGAGTGGTACCTCGGTTTTCGAACGTCTGTTTCCGTACAAATCGGTTTTGGAACGAAAATCGGTATTCGAACGCCCCGACCAGCTGACCCACGACAATTTGGTATTGTGCTTTCGAACGGACCCCCGAAAGTATGGCATGGTGAAATCGACACTCAGCACCATTCTGAAACACAAGGATGATGTCGCTGAAGGAGGAGCCGTGTTGACCAAGCAGAGGCCACAGATCTCAGAGGAAGTCGAAAAGTTGCTTCCTTCTTTCTCCGCTAAATGGAACGACATCCATAATTTTGTAGAACTCCATCACCCTAACAGAGCAGAATTTTGCAGAGCACTGCAAAATTTCAATGACATTGTTCTGAGCCACTTCGGGGAGGTGCTCAAAAGACGGCAGAAACAGTCTACCTTAGATTCTTTCTTTGTTAAAAAGGGGCGAGTCACCCCCACCGAAGACATTTAAAACAGTTGTTTTGCATTGTCTTTTTCTTTTGTTCCATTAACCGTACCTCTAGTTGAAAGTTACATTTTTTGTACATTATGTACTTCCTGTGCAAATAAAAAAACAATTTGTTGAGGGTTTGACTACCGTATTAACCATTATCATTTCTCCAAAGAAGGCAAGTTGCTTGTTTGAAGTTATTCTGCACTTTCGTTAATAAAAAAAAAAAAAAGGTTTACAAGGCTGGGGTCAGTTGCTACAGATACAGCAATGCGCTTCCAGCCTATCATAGTCTACTACTAAAGCATACATTTTAAGCAAAAAATAAAATACATTTCTTAAATTATTTAATTATATATAAAGTATGTAAACTATACATCCATTTCTACTATACAGTTTATTATCAGGAAAAGCTAAAAAAAAAAAAAAAAAAAAAAAAAACGCTTTACAAAAACTATTTTTTAGGCTTGGAACGCATTATTTCATTTTCCATTCATTTTAATGGGAAAACTCGCTTCGGTTTTCGAACATTTCACTTTTCAACCGGCCTTCTGGAACAGATGGTGGTCGAGAACCGAGGCACCACTGTATATTGATTTCAACATTATGATGTGACATGCCAAATATTCCAAAACCAACCTTGTCAGCAGGAGGCTGATGATGCACGGAGAACAATGCACCAATTATGATATCTCCAGGAATGTGGGCGACAACTCGCCTTTCACTAGACTGGGCGGAGTCAGTTTGGTCGAGGGCCACCCAAGCAAAGAAGAAGAGTAGCCACAGTAGCATCTTGGCTTTGGTCTGTTCAGTAATCCAAAGGCGAGTTTAAAAAATACTCTCACAGGTGACTACTCGTCCTGGAAAAATTTTTCTAGTCATGGCAACACACTCTTTTCCTTCTCCTGTCTCCGGATTTCAGCGGTGGAAAGTCGTCACGACAGAGACAGGTGCAGCGGTGAGACTCGGGAAATTTGACGGAAAATCTTGACTGGGTTTCGACAGAGGGTTGAAGTCCAGGCTGCACCGTTTCAAAGGAAGAGCTGATGTCCGAAGAAAGCGGCGACGGACAGACATGTTCGCACGAACCTGCACGGAGGACAGAAAGAAAAAAAAGTGTCCTCAAAAACCATCACAAAAAACACAAACACACACTATTCTTGGTTATGCAAAAATAATACATATTTTGCACAGGAGTTATGTTAGAAGGAAAAATACAGACATTTGTATTTTATATGTTGTCCATGCAGCGAATGATGCGACCATTTAGAGTGAAACCCTTTAAAATCAACCCTTAAATCTTTAAACATTTGACTTTCAGTGCAAATGTTTTTTTTATAATTTAGGGAAAATATACCTCCCATGTACGATATTAGGGATCATAATGCACAATGTCACCATACCATGCAATTCAGAATTGCCCTTCCTCTTTCCTCATTAAATGTTCTCACATTTAATTTTCATTGTTTTTAAAAGAATTTTACGTTGATTAAATGCTAAAACATTCAATCTCTTTTTCCCGTTTCCCTTTTTTTTTGTTTCCATAAAATACTGTACATCAAAACAAACGAAATGAAATTGAGTCACTTCCTGTTTTTTTTGCTTCCCTACATCAGAAGGGATAATAAAAGGCTGCAAAGTACATCATCGAACCAAGAGTGTATTAATTGTATAGGCCATGCGCAATGTATCATTTTAGCGTTATTATCATACAACAAAAAATAAGTACAGTAAATCTAAAATTTAAAAAAAAAAAATGAGTTTCTAATTTAATCAAAGTCATGTCACAGCAACTGAATAATGTGGGACAGATTACCTTGAGTACAAATTCCATCTCATAAATTATAGGTACTATGTTCTATTGCATTATTAAACCGTGAGAGAAATACCGTAATTCCCGGCCTGTAAAGAGTGCACCGGTCATAATGTAACATTATAAACCTCGCCCAGTACATTTGTAAAGGAAATACCCTTTGGTACATACATAAACCGCAAGTGCCCAAATTGAAACCCACATTGAAACACGAAATATTTAGAAAGTTCAAAGTTTTAATACCTTAGCTTAGCTTAGCTTAACATAGCAAAAACACGGTGGCACAAACAGGGCTAGTAAAAAAAAAAAAAAAACATACCTAAATAACTGAGACACGGCAGTAACACAGCAGCAACATGCTAGCACAGCGCTAACAGAGCGGTTAAAAAAAAAAAACATACCGGTAAAAGTCACTTCCTCGGCACGTATATTCCACTGGTATCATTCGTACCTTTTCCACTCGATCGCCCCCCTTGCGACCGTTAGAAAAAATGCACAAATTAACCGCATCACCGCATAAGTCGCAGGGTTGAAAAAGTGTGAAAAAAGTTGTGGTTTATAGGCTGGAAATTACAGTAATTTATTTTTTCTCTCGAGTAAACATGAGTAAACATCCTTCATTCCTCCACCCGAGAATTGACAAACGATTTACTGCACAGGATAGCAAAGTAACCACTTCTCATGCAGGCCGAGGTCAGGGTCACGGCACAGTTGTCTCGGTTTAGCTGAAAGCGGGGCGGTGGCAGCAAGAAGTGGAGGTAATAAAATAATAGTTCAAAAACATTTTAAATAATAGAAGGGCGTATTTGAGGCCGATAAATACTCAACAAAGAAACTGTAACGGTACAAAACTATGGAAGTAAAAATGTGCCACCAGGATTTGAATTTGAAACGCCACAGAAACAGGCAGCCAATCCAGTTACGCTTTCTTAGTATGTGACGTCACGTGACTAAGAAAGCGTAACTGCGATTGGCTGGCTGTTCGGTTCTGACCTGAAGTAACCCCGCCTGGTGGCACGGACGGTGAATTTTAGACAGCGAATTGCACCCGGTTGAATTGTTAACATTGAAAAGTTACGCTGAAATACAACTATTAAAAACGTATTATTCGTAATATTTCAAATTCAAATCCTGGTGGCACATATTTACTTCCATACAAAACACAAACAAGTCGATGGGGAAAATGAGAATTACGTGAGCTAAAGAGCAAGGGATCCATTTATTCATCAATCCATTTTCCATATCATTTGTCCTCATTATCGAGTCGCAAGGGCGCTGAAACACTTCCCGGCTGACTTCGGAGCGAGTGAACGGGCACACTGACAGACGGATCAATCGCAGGACACAAATGGACAAACGAGGATTCAAACCGGTATCCGCACCTGAGGAGAAATGAGAGTCATCAGTCAACCTAACCTGCTTTTTGGAGAATGTCGAAGAAAGTCGCTGCACCCGGAGAAAAACCCAAAGGAGGAGGGGGAAAACGCGCACCCTCCACTTAAAATGGAGCCTGGATGCAAACCCCAAAACTCAGAACAGTGATGCAAACGCGCTAACCACTTGTAACTGTGTCACCACTGCGCTGCTGGATTCCATTTATGAAAAATTCGAGACCGCGATTAAAAAAAAAAAAAGGGGGGGGGGCAACAAGGGACAGTTTGGCTAATTGTAATTAACGTGACGGTGTCAGGAAGGCAGCCCGGCTAACTGCCGCTCTCGTAACGAACGAGTCGAAGAGAAGAGCTCCTCGTTCGCAAGCTCACACGCAGGCCCACTCACCCTTTATGAAGACAAACTACTAGCGTTTCATTTCCGAGATTTTCACACATTTAGTCATGCACGCCGGGTCTCTTCCCAACCCCCCCCCCCCTTCACTCTCAAGTTTCACTTCGGCTCATCTTCATTCCTCTCCTTTCCAGTGCGTGCCTCCATCTTTCTAATTGTTCCTCCGCCTGTTCCCCGCTTTCACTGCAGATCACAATATCATCTGCGAACGTCATAGTCCAAGGAGACTCCAGTCTAACCTCGTCTGTCAGCCTATCCATTACTACCGCAAACAGGAAGGGGCTCAGAGCGGATCCCTGATGCAGTCCCACCTCCACCTTAAATTCTTCTGACGCACCTACGGCGCATCTCACCGCTGTTCTGCTGCTACATGTCCTGTACTATTCTAACAGAGTATTTCTCCGTCACACCCTACTTGCGAATGCAGTATTACAGTTCCTCTCTTGGTACTCTGTCCTAGGCTTTCTCTAGGTCTACAAAGACACCTTCTCTGTACTTTTCCTCGAGCATCCTCAAGGCAAATAATGCATCTGTGATACTCTTTCCTAGGCGTGAAACCATCCTGTCGCTTGCAGATACTAACTTCTGTCCTGAGTCTGGCCTCCACTACTCTTTCCCATAACTTCATCATCTTTATAACACAAAAGCATCCCCAAAGCCTCTACATGTAATTCAGAAAGGACACACTGCAATAACAACAACTGAAATTACAATTCCTGCCATTCGTTAATGTGTGAAGAATGTTGGGTACAGAAATTTTGAAGTTGCATCCAAATGTATCAATTATTTTGTGATCCGATTGCAAATACGAGGTAACGTTTGCGTCTTCAGATTAAGCGAGACATCTTCTAACTACACATTTGAGAGACTTCGTGCCAATGAGTCACTAAGTAAATGCTGCTTGTGCTAAAATATGAAACTGTTAATGCCACGCATGACTCCTTTGGGGTCTCAAGTTTAAAAGGTGTGATAGAACAATTTCTCACCAAAAAAAAGATATAATAAAGATAATTCCACTTGTTCCGTGTTGATTACTTTTAGTCTGTCAGTGTTTATATGTAAGTGCCCGACCAATTATTCAAATTTAAATCACCATAAGCTGTGATATTGTATTTTTCTGATATTTTGATCACCTATGATGAAAATAACAGTGTAGCAGTTGAGGAAATGTTTTGGAGAAAATAACACACGCCTGCCTTTGGATCGATTCCCACTCAGTGCGACTGACTGGCGACCAGTTCAGGGTGCAGTCTTGCCTTTCGCTCGAAGTTAGCTGGGATACGCTCCGGCTTTCCCCCAACCCTTGTGAGGATAACCGGCTTGGATAATGACATGACATAGCCAGACTGTTATCTTTTGGGCGATACGGTGGGGCTGCTGGCAAGCATTGGCCTCACAGTTCTGAGGATCCGGGTTCAATCCCTGTCCCGCCTGTGTGGAGTTTGCATGTTCTCCCCGTGCCTGTGTGGGTGTCCGGTTTCCTCCCACATCCCAAAAACACGCAACATTAATTGGACACTCTAAATTGTCCCTAGGTGTGATCTTGACTGAGACTGTTCGTCTCTATGTGCCCTGCGATTGGCTGGCGACCAGTTCAGGGTGTACCCCGCCTCCTGCCAGTTGACAGCTGGGATAGGCTCTAGCATTCCCGCGATCCTTGTGAGGATAAGCGGCTAAGAAAATGGATGGATGGATGTAATCTTTTGTTGAAGCCTCTCAAGAAGGGAAGAGTTTTGCCACGTGAGCACAATAATGCCCCATATTTTTACACAAACGCACCACCAAGCACATTGCAACAATGTGTTATAAATTATTTTTCTGTCTTTTGTAATCATCCCTTAATTACTTGCCCTTTTCTTCCCCATTATTCATCAAGTTGCTGAAGGACAACCTACACTTGTCTCTTTTTAAAAAAAAAAAAAAAAAAAACAGACACAGTAAGTAAGGCAAAGGGAAATGTATTAAATACTCTAAAGACCAAGTCCCAAAGCCGGGTGGACTCGAACCGCTGACAGCGCGGCAGCAAGATCAGACGAGGTTGGTGCGAGTCCGCCTGACTTGATCGCACCCTGACAATCACTCGATGCAGCCGAGCAAAGCCCTCTTTGCGCCCACTTAGCCGGAAATATTGAATTCGATTCCACGCGCTACGTTCAACTCATCACGCGGCGTCTTCCCCGTTCGCGAGACAAGAACGATAAAGACGCTTGTTGCTGGTGCAACGCTGCGTCCAAGCAACCAGCCGCAATGTGAGAGCGGAGCTCCTTGGAATCCTGCGCACACACACTTCGGTCCCACTTTGGCGCACAACGTGACAGAGTGGAGGCTGCACACGAATACAAACATCCCAAATGTTTACATTACGTCGCCAGGATCGCCTTCACACGACACGCAATCGCCCTTTTCTGCATCCGTTCCGATTTCATCAAGGTGACCATAAAAACTCCGCTCCTCAATTAAGTCTGGCCGGGCTTAGGAGAGCACGACTCCACGTGTATATGGAATTAATTACACTTCCCGTTGCTATTCCTGCAAGAGGTGAAAGTCTTACCTCGCGAGTCGCTCCGCGTGATAATTGGGACGCGATGTTTGCAACCCGCGAAGGGGAAAAAAGATCCGCGGCGGTGACGCTCAGTTGAATGTCAAAGGCAAGCAGCCTTGCCTCATCTTACTGCGACCGCATCCTCCGTTTTCCAGTCACGCACACCTGAGCCTCCTCATCCCCACATCTCCCTGTACACCCGCCCGCTGCTCCCGCAAACACAACACGCCGTTTCGCGCTCGTCAAACGAACGCGACCGCCCGCAAAGTTCTCGGACAACAAAACAGGTGCGCCAAGTTTGAATAATGTCGGGAAAGCTAAGCTAAGCTAAGCTAGGCTAAGAAGTCAATATAAAATGAAAAAAAAAAATCAAGCTTAAAATAAGAAATCAAGATAAGACAAGAAGTGAGGCAAATCGAAAAAGTAAAGCTAAGCTAACAGGTCAAGCTAAGCTAACATCTATTCAGCCTTTACGAAGCCCTACCTTTGTTTCTTAATATATAATTATTACATACTATATTATCATACATAGTAACATATGGCAGTGTGTTTTTCTCATACGCGTGGGTTAGTATCACTAAGAAGTGCCTTAATTTGTCGTCTTTATCAGAATCATCATGTGAATTTAGCAGCATAATGGAACTCTGGCATTTAGGGTTAGGTGACCAAACATTTGCACGAATTCCAGTAGTGTACAATAAGTCTCCTAAAATGTATTTCTTTCATTATTATATATATATATATATATATATATATATATATATATATAATTTTTATATAATTTTTTTTAATTTTAATTTTAATTTTTTTTTTTATATATAATTTTTAGGGGGGGTGGGGTTGAATCGTAAGTGATTTTGGCAAGTTCCAAACACTCCTCTCCTATCTACAGTTTGTGCAAGTGGTTAAAAGATACCAAATCATTTTACATGGTTTGATTGTCCATAATTTATTGAAGAAACATGTCATTTTGATTGTTGTGAATCCATATTGTATTTTGGGAGTACATGATTGAATATTTTCCATGGGTAACTGGAATTCCAACCATCATTATGAAGTCACTTCCCCTTAAAGAAATCCTCTCATCTTGTGATATTTAAGTCAAAGTTTAAAAAGGGGAGAAAAGTTAGATTTTAATGAGTAAATTTCAAGGTTCTTTGGGACCATCCATTATCTGAGCCGCTTATCCTCACAAAGGTCGCAGGAGGACTGGAGCCTATCTTCCAGTAGGGGGCGGGGTAGACCCCGAACTGGTTGATAGCAGGACACATAGAAACAAACAACCATTCGCACTCACGATCACACTTAAGGGCAATTTCGAGTCTTTTATTAATGCATGTCTTTGCGATGTGGGAGTTAAACCCAAGTCCCCAGAGAAAACCCACACACGCATGGGGGAAAAAAAAACTTGCAAACTCCACACAAGCAGGGCTGGGATTTGAACCCCGGTCCTCAAAACTAGGAGGCAGATGCAATCACCAAGCTTCCACTGTGCTGCCTTGCTGGGTCTATTTTCTTGTTGTTGTTATATTTCTGTCACAATACTGCTTTTGTTCTTAAAAAAAAAAAAAAAAGTGTGATTTATTAGATATGTTCCAATCATATCAATCAAACCAATGAATTATCTAATCAATTAATTAATCGATCAAATTAATATGGCTAATTAACTAAAAACATAGCTTTTTATTAATTAGATAATTAGTTGATTAGATGTTGGTTTTATTGACCAGAAATCCCCATATTTATGTATGCATTTTTTTAACATTGTGCAACATAACTTTTTGCAAATTATTTTGCAGAAGCACAAGCTACGTCTCCCGCTTTATATTGACACTAAATTTATGAAACTGAGGGGAAAAATTGGACGTACTTTATATCACAACAACCAGTTCCATCCATCCATTTTCTTTTCCGTTTATCCTCACAAGGGTCGCTGTCAACGGGCAGGTGGCGGACGACACCCCTGAAGTGGTCGGAAGCCAATCGCAGGGCACATCGAGACAAACAGCCGCACTCGCAATCACACCTAGGGGCAATTCAGTGTCCAATTAATGTTGCATATTTTGGGGGATTTGGGAGGAAACCGGACTGCCTGGAGAAAACCCACGCAGGCACGGGGAGAACATGCAAACTCCACACAGGCGGGGCCGGGATCGAACCCTGGGACCTCAGAACTGTGAGGCCTATGCTTTCCAGCTGAGACAGCGTGCCGCCGTACAACAACCAGATAATTTCACATTTTTTACTACTTACTGTACTATACTGTACTTTAATCCACTGTATGACTGTAGAAAAAATAAGTGACGCCGATAGAACCTTCCATATTCAAACTTAGTCCGTTTAAAACTGATTTTAAAGTCTATTCATTGAGGATATTTTAATACATGCATGTCTGTTTTTTTGTTTTGTTTTTTTTTTTTTTGCATGTGAATGTTCCGCAATAAAGGCAAACTTGACTCGCGTGCCTCCGTCCCCCGGATTACGAGAGACGACACTTATATGTGAAAGATCACGATAAAATGACGATAATTTAAGTGTGACGGCAGTCGCCGCCGACCTACACGTGCAAAATGAACACGTACTGCATGCGTTTTCATTCCACGCGGTGTTCAAACTCACGCGTTGAGGACGGGGACGGGGAACCAAATTCGAAATATGTCAACTTCAGCGACGCATGTGACAGATTTTACTCCAAGATCGCATTCCAATGAATATTATGTTGAAGAAATGAAGAAGCATACCTCTGCTTGCAGGACAGGTGTGCCGACTCGGAGAAGACCAACGTGGCTCGTGCGTACGTGATGGCGTCGCTGCTCGCTGTGGTTAATCTACTTTTTCACTATGGTAACAAATGAACCCCCTTCTCTCTCTCTCTCTCTCTCTCCCTCTCTCTCTCAATGCACCAATGAGGAGGCTCCAATCACATCCGAGGCCACCCAACCTCTCCTACTCTCTCTCACACACATACACACACACACACCTACCTCCACCATACCATCTGGAGATGGATACTGATAAAGCGCGAGAGGGAAGCACGAGGGAGCGACGGGGAAGGGGTAATGTGGGATAGAAGGGATTTCGGAGCTTGGCTATGACAAGGCTCGGATTAATTTGCCGGCCAAATGCGTTTGAGATTAGCGGACCATTAAAAAGAGCGTCGACATCCCGCACGGGCGCGCACACACGAGCAGACCCGGGCGTTGAGAAGTGGGCGATCGCCTTGCTAATTCTGACCTCGAGCTCTTGTTCCCTGCCACTTTTCAGCCTTTTATCTCGATTTGACAAGCGACAAATAGGCTGCGATGAAAGCCATACGAGCGCAATCACGTAAACAACAACATTGCAGTTGTTTCAATGGAGGAATACAGTTTCGACATTTAGCGCATTTTGATGATGGATAGAAGGACTGAAAGTGGGACTCAAACTGTCAAACATTCGCCCCCTCCCTCGCTGATCAGAGTTCACAAAGGTCCGATTCTCAGATATACCTGCAAGGTGATACATGGTTGTGCGCTATCATTTTTTCGCCTCAAACTAGTTCATAAACGGTCAGACCAGCAATCACGAATGCTAAACCTGTCCAGTATTTTACGATTATATAACAGTTAATTCCGGCCAAGTCATTTGATTGGACAACATTAATTCCACGAGTGATGAAATGTACAGTACAACAGCGTCGGGACTTTTAGCGTTAATTTGGCCTTCATCCGTGGTCAGCGGTTACCCATCCGTCCCTTTTCCGAGCCACATTCTGCCACAGAGATGTCGCGGCCTTCAACATCTTTCATCAGACGTGATTTCTCCATTTATAGATGGAATTCCGTCTTTTTAAATTGCATAGATGAAAAATACGTCTGTATTTCCCATTTTTCTGCAATATTCCAACCAGAATCCACACTTGTTCATTTTCCGGTCCTGACTGTTGCAAGCGAGGCAGAAAATGTGATCGGTTGAATATGGAATAGGCAGGTAGTGGGGCTCGTTTGCAAGTGAACACGATGGCGGTGCTCGAGAGGAAAGACCCTGCGTGAGTGAAAGAACTTGATAGATATGTCAAAAATAAGTTTCGGTGAGGTGTGCCGTTGGTGTGTCAGAAGAATTCAAGGTGGAGGTGGGACTGCATCAGGGATCCGCGCTGAGCCCCTTCCTGTTTGCGGGAGTAATGGATGGACTGACGGATGAGGTGAGAATGGAATCCCCTTGGACTATGATATTCGCAGATGATATTGTGATCTGCAGTGAAAGCAGGGAGCAGGCGGAGGAACAATTAGAAAGATGGAGGCACGCACTGGAAAGGAGAGGAACGAAGATTAGCTGTTGACTAAAACGGAATATATGTGCATGAAAGTGAGGGGCGCAGGGGGAAGAGTGAAGCTCCAGGGTGGACGACTTCAAATACTTGGGCTCAACAATCCAGAGCGATGGTGAGTGTGGTAAGGAAGTGAAGAAACGGGTCCAAGCAGGTTGGAACTGCTGCCAGGAAGGTGTCTGGTGTTCTATGTGACAGAAGAGTCTCCGCTAGGATGAAGGGCAAAGTTTATAAAACGGTGGTGAGGCCGGCCATGATGTACGGATTAGAGACGGTGGCGCTGAAGAGACAACAGGAAGCAGAACTGGAGGTGGCAGAAATGACGACGTTGAGGTTCTCGCTCGGAGTGAAGAGGTTGGATAGGATTAGAAACGAGCTCATTAGTGGGATAGCCAAAGTTGGATGTTTTGGAGACAAGGTTAGAGAGAGCAGACTTCGATTGTCTGGACATGTTCAGAGGCGAGAGAGTGAGTAAATTGGGAGGCGGACGGTACGGATGGAGCTACCATGGAAGAGAGCGAGAGGAAGACCAAAGAAAAGGTTGATGGAAGTTGTGAGGGAGGACAAGAGGACTGTGGGTGTTAGAGAAGAAGATGCACGAGATAGGCTTAGATGGAAAAAGATGACACACTTTGGCGACCCCTGACGGGACAAGTTGAAAGACAAAGAAGAAGTCAAAAACGAGTTTTGACGGGATTACACGGAACGAGAAATCGTCTATACCGTTGGAAAGAAGGGAGCTGCCACTCTGCTAAGCGACTTCCTTCGTAAAAATCGATCGACCTGGTCAGGCATTGTGCACGTGGGGTCAGGATACTATTGACTATGGATCAGGAGGTTTCAAGGCGAAACGACAACAAAAACACGTCAAACAACTGGAAGCGACGAAAACAAACTTTTCCATAGCTGGTACATTAAAGTGTCAACTCAAGGCCATCAAGCAACCCCAGTTGCACACGGGGTCATCATAACGAGGTGAGAGTTCAGAAGCAATTACTTGTAAAAATGTCTGTATTATTTACTGATAACAACACATGATGTTAATAATTGTTGTCAAATTCATGCGTTTCACTCATTTGCAAAAACAAGAAATTAAAACGTTGTTGAGTGGATACGATATACACGTTATGAAAGCGCGATGGACGAAATCTGAATTCAATTTAGTAGTTTGTTGAATTTGTATTTGAATTTGTCATTTTTTGGGGTAAAGGTAAGCACCTAAATAATGAACAATCATATTGTGTACATTTTGAAAACAGAATAGCCTTTGTACTATGCATGTACTAGATATATTTCATAATACATTTGTAAAACTTACACGTTAAAATAGGTGATCATCCTTTGATCATGCTCGCAGCCCCCAGACCGCCGGCCGGCTATTTTTTCATTCAGCCAAATCACACGTCTGTTTCATACAAAATTGAAAAAAATTTATCTTCAATTCGGCACTTTCAACACGAATCACAGTTCATTTAATCGCAATCACGGTTAATCATCCATTTTTTTTTTTTTTTTGGTCGCTTGCCAGATGTTTTTGGAAGAAAAACAAAACACCAAGGACAAATATCAGTTCCCCCCCCCCCCCCATACCTGATTGAAGTTCAGTCTGTCGTCACGTCACATCTCGTCTTTGTTTTTCATATTTGATCCGCTCAAAAGCCGCAATGATCTGGAGGGTCCCATTTCCCTAGCAACCACCGGCTCGGAGAGTTTAAAAAATAAACAAGATCAGCTAATAGGTAATCAATCATCTCTACTTGTGCCACTCTCACATACAGTATAGTACATAGACAAGAATGATGCACACTTAAAGAATCTGGATCAATAATTGGATTATTGTTAATCAACTGGTGACTAAACAGTAGTGTCGTGCAGCAAGTGCTGGTCCCGCGGGAACTGGATTAAGATGTACGACAGATGAAGGTTACCAAGTTACTATAATAAATCCATAATATATTGCGCCGCGTGATGCACGGCAATATTTTTAATGCACTGCGCTTACGGGATTTGAACCTTCAGAGCACTCAGACGCCAAACAGATGACGAATCGTGCGACGCTTTGCGAGTAGTGCATGTGGCACTGCAGAAAAATGGATGCATCCAATACCGGGGACACATTTAACCTCTGACCTTTCCAAAATTCTATTCAATTACAGATGTGGGGGTGTGTTACTTAAAAAACTCAACCAGATTAGATTTACCTATTATTATTATTACCTATTACTATTTTTTAAAAAATTAGAACTTCCTGATAATATTTTGGCGGCACGGAGGAGCAGCTCGTAATGCGTTGGCCTCACACAGTTCTGAGGACACGGGTTCGATCCCGGCCCCGCCTGTGCGGCGTTTGTATGTTCTCCCCGTGCCTGAGTGGGTTTTCTCCGAGTGTGCAAGATTAATCGGACACTTTAAATTGCCCCAAGGTGTGATTATGAGTGCGGCTGTTTGTCTCCATGTGCCCTGC